>NW_022204690.1:0-19718 GCF_008831285.2 Nymphaea colorata | reverse complement strand
GGAGGGAGGAAAGGTCGGTTTCCTTTTTTCCTGATTGATTGCGTGGGTTAGGAAGGCCTGGTTGATTCTGGTGAGATAGAGATTCAACTCCATCCTGCAGTGCGCGGCATCCAGATATCTAATTTAATAGTAATTATGGTAGAAGATCTTGAGGACATCTCTAATCTTCTTGCCCTGTGTCCTTTTCTGATGGTGTGAGCGGCACTGTTCTGAATTTTTGGTATGGATGAACAGCTCCATGGATTTAAAAATGTTGCTATTCTTTTTGAGTTCTCTTTCGAAGCGATCGAGGTACAAAATGAGGAAGAAATGGTATCTCATCTATTAGTTGGGGTTCCACTGTTGGGGCATCTCAAAATATAAAGTAATTCATCAATTGTCTGCACTCTCAGAAAGAGGAGAGTTATATTGCATTTGATGATCATTTCCGATGAAGAGCAAACCAAGTTATTGCAGTTTATGTGCGAAATTGAAAAATATCTTTGAATGCATGGTATATGTCATCAATAAAGCCATCACCACAGGTGGAAAAATAATTTAACGGATTATTGACCGGCCTGATTGGAAAATAGAAAAGAAATATCGATGGCTGGGGCAAAAAGGAGAGGTTTTGTCTCTGCCATAAATGATCAGAATTAAACGTTATTTTACAAGAGAAATACGAGAATTATAATCATATTAATTACGCAATACTAATGCAAGCAGTTCATACCTTCAATTCCTCCTTTTACTACTACGCCTCGCCGGTTAAGTCAGACCCCGACACAGAAACCGACGAATCCGAGCCGACCGTCTTGAGAGCGACTGAAAACCTGATGGGCCAAATGGGCGATCGTGGGCGTTCAAAGGTGAAGAGCTCCCTTTGCAAGAACTTCGCGGCTCATGGGTTCTGTCCCTACGGAAAGAAATGCCAGTTTGCTCACGGGCCTGAGGAGCTGAGGTGCAACGAGAACATCAACACTTCCTATAAGACAAAGCCTTGCTTCAGCTTCTTGAAAAAGGGCTACTGTCCTTACGGTCATCGTTGCAATTTCCTCCACAGGGAAGAAGAGGCCACTATCAGAGCGATTAACACAGCTATTATCGAGAACTTTCCAGATTTAGTGGTGAATCTGGGCGGAGCTTAAAGCAGATTGGTTAACAGATTGGAAAGCCTAGCGGGCAATTGATATTTATTTTTCTGCAAGTCATTTCTTTTATATTTTGGGGGATTTGCAAGAAAAAAGGATTTTGGCTTTTTGGTTAAATTTTTAATTTTCCTGTTAGGGGAGGGCAAGATTTTGCCTCAAATAATCTTAGTAATTTTTATCATTTTTTAAATGTGGCATGCAATAGCAGAGATTAACCAATATTCACCTCGTTCATACAATCACTTCTTCAGGAAATCGTACCTGTCCGAGAAGTCTGGCTTGTCTCCTCCCTTCTTGTCGTTGGCCTTGGTCCAGGCTTCAGCGATGGTTCGCTTCATGTTGTCGTCTCCTTCTTCGTACATCTTCTTCATCATGTTCATGATGCCGGCCGATGGGTCTTCCTTCTCTTCGGGTTTTTCGCTCTTTCCCAACTTATCTTCCTTGAAGGCGATCTGAGACCACGATTTGTTCTCTTTCTTGGTGAGGACGATGTAGAGGGAGTTGTTTTTGAGCAAGTACTTTGACTCTGAGGGCACGATCTCAGCGAAGAGCTTCTTGACTGCGAAGATCAAGTTTTGGTTCCTGTATCCCCTGAGACGAAGCTCGACCGACCACTTGTCGAAGATGACGTCGACTTGGTCAGCATTGCACTCCTTCCTACGCCTTCCAGGCTGAAGATGAGTCTACTTAAGATGTTGATTACTTGACCTTGTTTCCCTCCTGGTCCCAGGCGTACTTGGTGAGTGAGGTGTATTTGAGCAGGTCGCTGGTGGGGTCGTTGATGGGGTGGGGGCGCTTTGCTTGGCGGGGGCGGGGTGGGCGTTGTTGAGGGCGGATTGCAGCTGTTCGAGTTCTGTCTTGAACTGGGAGAGCAGCTGTGCGAGGTGGGTTTGGATGCGCGGGCTCTATGCCTAGAGGGTGAGCCGCTTGAGCTCGGCGATGTCGTCTTCAAGAATCTTTATGCGGTCTGCCATCGATATTGATCAATTATAATTCGAGAATTATCGGTGGATCATTTCCAATACTCTAGATGCTCGATAAGTAAACTAAAACATGGGAAAAATAATAAATTGGGGAATTGATTAAATTTTGGGCTTGTATTGAGCTTAAAATTAACAGTTGACAAAGGCAAAAATTGATGGAAATTGTGATTATGATTGCCTTTTTTGCTGAAATCCTTCTACACTATTAATAATCGGGCTAATCTCGGTTAATAGTTATGCGGTAGAGAGTATAGATATCACTCAGACTATGATGAGGAATATGAATAGAGATATTGCCAAGACATACCCCAGACTGATCTAAAAGTTGGCTAGACTAGCTCGGCTACTCGCTATATTTGGTTGCTATTTGCTGCTACGGTTATCAGCAGCAGAAGTAGAAGCGGTTTGCTGCCCATACAGCAACGAAAAAATCAATTAAATATAAAATATAGTGCATTTAAAGTAAAGCTATTTTCATTAATCTCCAAATGTCATCAATTCTATCCATTTTTGATATACATTCATAAACAGTTCCAACCATCAGAAAGGAAATGCATGATCAACATTGAAGGATCTGTTTAAAGATGATCCTGGTGGCCAGATTGATTTTTTCCGGCCTTTGTGCCTCTTTCGACATATATCTTTAATCTTATCCGCATGCCACCATACTAATCTTTTTATTTCCTTATGATGGTTCTATCCCTCGTAGACTATTTATTTATCCGCATGGTGGCCCTACTTTAGTTCCGACCAAATGAATACATAACGATGCTCTCTGATTTATAGCTCGATCTGCTTGCCGAAACTATGAACCTAAAGCCCTGTCTCCTCCCGGACCTATCTTCTGACGCATTCCTCTGGGGTCTCATCCTCTGACATCTTTCCTTTGCAAAGGCCATATTTATTAGTCCTTCTATCCTGCACGAGCAAAAACTATCGTTGGTTGTTCCTGGAGATGATGGCGCCGCATACCGGTATGTTTCTGATGGTCTATTGCATATCTTCCAAAAAGTAAGTTTCCAATCTGAGCTAATCTGGCAAGTATTCATTGACTTTGCCCATGAAGAAGGCCTATTCCTCCTGATAGAGCAGCGTGTCTTCATGTGAGTGTAATTTATGTTTTTGGAGGAAGAAGAAGTAGGCGTGCTTGAAGTGGTAGACTATGCGTTGTTGTGTTTGCTATTTGGTGTCGAGGTTGAGGACGAACCTAACCAAGAGTTCCTCTATAAGTTATTCGGTGAGAAGCTTTCGCAATTCGGGGATTCGAGACTTTGACTCCATTTTTTGTGAACTCATTAATTAAATATATGCAATAAATTAAATACATCACCATCTTCACACTTTCTGATACTGGTGGGGACTCAATATCCATCCATCCTGATCATCACTTATTCTTTGATAAAATCAAAATGGAATATTATGAAATTTATATAAAGACTACATTCAAAAGGTTCTTTGGGTGGAAGATGGTTTAACTTATATATTTGTGGTGATGATAATAGTATAAATACGATATTATAAAATAATGCACAACCAATCAAATTAATAATAGGCGTCTGACAGCGACCAATCATAGGCAAACGAATATCTCCAAGACATTTAGGCCAGTTTTCTGGAGATAATGAAGCCCATCGACGACAAGATGTAAGCCATATAGAACAAGCTGGAAAGAATCTAGCACGTCCATGTCAGCAAACTTAAAAAAATAGAAAGGACCATTAGGCACCACAAGAAATAAGTCACCCAATTAGAGTAAACTATCCCACAGTGGTGCAATTAGCAAATGACCCTCTTCGCAACAGAACTAAAGGAAAGCCTAAACATATTCAATGCCACTGTCACACGACTGGAAATCATGGGATCCCGACGCCTCAAAAAAATGAAAAAAGGATTTCGAGACTACCTTGACGAGTAAGTATAATCCAGGCAAGAAAAAGCAGAGGAAAATGAGCAAGCCTACACCAGGAAGCTCTAGAGTCTCATGAAGAAGCTATAATAGCAGTGAGTCTGCTCACCAAGTCATTCTTACTACTTATTATTTATATAAATCAATCCATATCATTGATTTGGAATGTCCATCAATTCCAAAGACCTCATCCTCTTTTTCTCCGAATAGATCAACCAGCTGCGGCAAGGTCCTTCGTAATTTGGCAAGCTCCTGCATCAAAGATTGACCCTGTTCAAAGACGATTTCACGTACGAGCGGGGCGATATGCCTAGTATACTCTACAAGACATCATAGGGCAAGAAGGCAGTAATATAAGCCTTGGAGTATCTTGAGAGCGTGGATGGGAAGCTCAAGCCTCTCGTTCTTTCCGTATAGTTATGCGAGATTGCCTATCACGTCTCGCTATTGATGAGCAAGATACCAAGAGTGGACGATGCTCTCATTTCAAAAAGTAGATCAAATAGGCCATAAAGAAGAGCAATTGCCTGGTGTAGAATTTATAACTCGTGATTGAGTATGGTTTTCGGAAAGATTACGAAGTTGTACCGACTATTCTGGTCGATGACGGCAATCCCTCGAGGAACAGACGGCACTCCTTGCTCAATCCTGTGAACCGATTCATTGGAGTGGCTGTCCAGGAGCACTCATAGTACGATTATCTCGTGCTGATCCTGCTGACGGATTATATAGTAGTTGAGCATGAAGCGCAGGATGAAAGTCCCCAATGCTCCTGGCTCTCATGTGATTGATATTTTGAGACATGTATTCTTCTTTTACGCAAATTAGGATCATTAAAACCAAATAACCCAAGATTCGCCTAATGAAATATATCACCCATATTTCCCTCCATAACGTGATCAAAGGAGCTTGGAAGATAGGTAATAAGGTCATATAATTTATAAAAAATGTGGATTCATTTGCCAATTTATCCTGGAGGGCATATCTAATGGCGAGGATATGCATTTATATGGATTTGTTCACGGCCTGATTTTACTTCATTCGTTTAAATGATAATCATTTGATATAATCCGGGAATGTAAAGACGAACAAACATAATCCTCGACCACAATGCCATCTACCCAGGGCTCAACTTCCTGGTCCCTGAGGAATGGTACATCGATATAAAGCCGTAGGTTCCAAGAACTAGTACGCATGAATGAGGGAATCTAACGCATCGATAGGATCAGAGTGCCCAACAATCATCCCCTCAGCTATCTGCTCGACCTCACAATATTGTACACAGTGGACCATCTTAGAGTTTCGCCCGAAGGAATGATCAAAGATGACCTGGTATAGCTGAAGCGAAAAGCTGAAGAGACTGCGCACAACATTGAAGCCACAATCAATCAAGAAAAAGAAGACCTTTTGAAGGAATATGATGAGAAAAATGTGAGGTAGGCCTTTGAAGTCTTCCGTTTCGAGGATACTAAGCAGGAATAGATCAAGGTACTGGTTTGTCTTCAGTTCAATTAGGAAAATCAGAGCATGTTGGGGGAAAATGCCAATGGAGAATTTTAACTCCTTTCATCTACAGGCTAGTGGGCCGGCAGGGTGCAGAGTAGGATATTTGCAAGGACTTCCTATCTTCTTGGACGAATCTGCTGAGGCATGCTCCCAAAACAATGCGAAATACGTTCTGGAGTCCCAAGTGCTGGCGAAGATATACGTTAATAATGCTCAGGGAGGAAAGTATGCTGTCTTTGGAGCCATTGAGAACAAGTTGTCTTACGAGGAGATCATGAGGCATCTATACGAGGGCTGAATAGCTTGAATAGCCAGGAAAGATTCAACCATGGTTATTTCTCCAAGAGATCCCTCTACGTCCTCAACAACCGCGAAATCTACCAAAACTTTTGCGGTGAGGATTCCAAAACTAGCCAAAAATTGAGGCAAAAACTTGGCTGGGAATGTTGGTATGATTATATGCATAAACGAGTACCAAAGGAACCCTTTGAAATGTATGAGTTTTCAGGCCAACCGAATGAGAAGTAGCTTGGCTTCAGAAAGTACAATGAGATAGCTAGCTCTTCAAGAATATGGAGCCTTCGAAAAAGGTGAAAGAAAACGAGCAATTGCATGCGGGGTATTCTGACGCAAAAACAAAAACAAAGGCTTCCAGCCCACCATACCATCCTTTTTGATAAAAACTCAAGGAGGATGCAAAGCCTCGCTGAATTTGGCCTTGCAGGCTCGGTGATTGGGGAATTGGCTGCAATGGCTGCCATCAAAAAATGCATATAAGAATAGGCAGCTGAGAGACTAAAGCCCAGAAGAATCACCTGAAAGACAAGGAGGAAGCTCGAGGCTGCAGTAGGTTGTGGAAGAGTGAGCAAAACCCTGCCGACTTGCCAACTCGCCAATGAAAAAATGAATGACTGCATTTCAGTTCCTTTTTCTAACTCCCAATCCTTACCGGTCGTAGGGATTAGCTAGCAGATTCTATATCTCGGCGGAAGGGCAAACAAGATCATCACAGACAGCGATGGATAAATGATTGAGGAGCAGGAAAATCAAAGGGTGGGCAGGGATGCATATAAGGAGAAGATTGATTTTCTTGAGGAATTGGCAAAAGAGATCGAGAACTCAAGAAAGAATGGAGCAAACCATGAAGAGTCGAAGGAAGTTGTGGAGCCAGTGGGGGAAAAGATGGACATTGAGGTTCAAACTTCCAAGAACGAGGCTAATGATGAGCTCGATGAGTTCTATACCTGATTTCTTTTTTATGACTATATCCAAAGATTCCTATTTAAATGATTCATTTTAGTCCTCATATCTTCGTATGCTTTATAGTTCGAAATCAGGCAATTTTCTCGTTATTCACGTTAGATTCCTTGCGTATATCATCCTCAAGGCCATCAGATAAGACTACGTTTAGGTACTTGCGAAAGTTTAAAATAAATAAGAATAAAATCCCCAAAAAGCAAATAATTAACACTTGAATCTTCATGATCTGATAGGAATGATTGATGGTTTAATCTCCCAGCCACTTGGCCAAATTATCAATGCAAAAAAAGTGATTTTTTCTTGTTAAGGAACTATATGATCAATAATCTATGAAAAGATATAATAATTGTTGTTTAATTCCGATATGAGCGCTAAGATCCTTCTCGCCGTCCTTCTGCTGGTCTGCCTGGCCAACGCTGACTCCTTCAAGCCGAACTATTTTGGCAGAAAGGCCAATCCTAACTGCACAGTAGCCGACTGCACCCTCTGTCCGGTGTCAAATGCTTCATGCACCCAATGCGACCCCGGCTTCTTCACCGTGGATACCACTTTCTGCTTCGCTTGCAACGGCAACGTGACCAACTGCGCCGATTGCGCATACGATAACACAACCTCGAGCTTCACTTGCAATGCATGTGATGCCAACTATGTCCTCGTCAACGCAACCCAATGCACTCTCTGCCAGACTCTCGTCCCCGATTGTGCCACCTGCTACCAAAACCAGACATGTCAGACCTGCAGTCCCAACTTCGTCCCCATTAATAACGCAACCGTATGCTAGGCATGCGCTACCTACATCCCCAGCTGCACCACCTGCAATGACTTGAACTTCACATGCGATGTCTGCACTCTAGGCACCTTTAGAAACAACAATGGAGCTGATTGCGCGGCTTGCAATACCAAGGTTACTAATTGCGCAGGATGTGATGCCAATGCCGATGCTAGCGTCGTTTCCTGCACTAGCTGTGATGCCAATTACGTTCTTGTCAACGCAACCCAATGCACTCTCTGCCAGACTCTCGTCCCGATTGTGCCACCTGCTACCAAACCAGACATGTCAGACCTGCAGTCCCAACTTCGTCCCATTAATAACGCAACCGTATGCTAGGCATGCGCTACCTACATCCCAGCTGCACCACCTGCAATGACTTGAACTTCACATGCGATGTCTGCACTCTAGGCACCTTTAGAAACAACAATGGAGCTGATTGCGCGGCTTGCAATACCAAGGTTACTAATTGCGCAGGATGTGATGCCAATGCCGATGCTAGCGTCGTTTCCTGCACTAGCTGTGATGCCAATTACGTTCTTGTCAACGCAACCCAGTGCACCCTCTGCCAGACTTATATCCCCAACTGCGCCACATGTGCTCAAAACCTCACCTGCCAAACTTGTGACCCCAATTTCGTCCCCATTAATAACGCAACTGTCTGCTAGGCATGCGCTACCTACATCCCCAGCTGCACCACTTGCAACAGTTTGAACTATTCCTGCGATGCCTGCAGCGCCAGTACTTTTAGAGACAATAATGGAGCCGCTTGCCCAAGCTGCAGCACCAAGGTTCCCAACTGCGTCTTGTGTGACGCCAATGCCGATGCCAGCGTCGTAACATGCACCCAATGCGCTCCAAACACAGTCCCAGTCCCCGCCGACAACAGCTGCATTGATTGCGCTACCTTTACTCCTTTCTGCACCACCTGCAACCTGGATGGTACTTGCGCCCAATGCGACCCCGGATATTACCCCAACGCTGACAACTCGTCATGTTTGGCATGCGGAGACCTCATTCCTAACTGCGCTCAATGCCTCGCCGGCACTCCAGTGACATGCAACAATTGCATCACTGACTTTTTCCTGGAGAACAACACTTGCATTAATTGCACTTCCCAGATCCCCAAGTGCATCAAATGCAACACCAACAACAACACCTGTGACGCATGCGATGTCACCTATTTCAGAAACAACAGTGGATAGATCTGCACCGTCTGCCTCGATGCCATTCCTAACTGCGCCACCTGTAACGCAACCACTGAGAATGGAACCACTGTCGATTGCTTGACCTGTGCTGCTAATTTCTACTTCATCAATGCCTCATACTGCGAGCCCTGTGGCGTCCACATCCTCAACTGCGATACCTGCGATACTGTCCAGGATGTTTGCTTGACCTGTGTTACTCGGTACTATCTGGACGTGACTTGCGTTCTCTGCAGCAAAACCCTTGCTAAATGCGCAGCCTGCAATGGAACAACCGCCAACCTGACCTGTACAGCCTGCGATGAATATCTCGTCGTCATCAACAACACCTGCGTGACTTGTTCGGCTGTTATCACTGACTGCGACGGATGCACGCAGGACAACTCTACCTTTGTCGTTACATGCAACCACTGCGGAAACGGTAAGGTTTTGAACAACGGAGTATGCGAGACTCTAGTGCAAGCACCATCATCATTGTCTCTGCAGTGGTGGGCGGAGTTGTGCTCCTGGGAGCAGGTAAAAAATGACTCTATTTAGGTTTTGCCATCTTCAAATGCATGAAGAAGCGCGGAAGATCTCCACTTGCCGAGGAAGACTACGAGAAGATTTGATAGATATCTCCAACCTTATTCAAATTAGCATTTCTTGATGAAAAGTAAAGCAATAGCATAGTGAAGATATCCTGGGGGATAGGCAACGTTAAGGGATAATAGATGGGCATAAATGAAACTAGAAAGTAGCTACTGATCGATTGGTAGGGATTAGTTTGTTGGTTTGAAGAAAAAAAAATATTTGGTGAAGTAGGTTAATTACATATTTGTGGAATATAACTCAGACCAATAAATCTCCACAAATCCCCATATTTTATTCGCTTTCAAATATCCAAGCCTTCCAATCGATTTCCCCCAATAATCCCTCTCCGCCCATCGGTTAATCATCCCGTTTCTCGCGTCCGCGACCCTGATATTTCCAACGATCCTCCAAATAATTAAAATTTACTTATAAGCTCTCCTACATCCAATGACGGCCATTCCTTCGCCATTCCGCTGCTGCCAGTCGATTGCTGGGTCGGAGTTCCTGCTCAAGGAATAGCTAGAGACCATGTGTGAATTCTAGGACGAACTTTACCTTCCGGCATATTGGAACCATCGCTTCCCGGCCTTCGTTTTGGGAGGTTGGTGGCGGAGACCGACAATAGTCTCGTTTGGATCGGCAAGCAGAGAAATAGCTGCGAAACCGTAGCGCTCAAGATCACCGAAATATTTTAAACGCAGGCCTCAGAAAAAATCCATCAGAACCAAGAAAATGCCTTCCTTTAACAATACCACCTGGACCACATGGTTGAAGTGTAACTTTTTACCCATTCAGACGGGAGATAATAAACGCCTAAGACTTCAGACTGATAGTCATGAAGGAATATCCTTGGAATTTGACTCATCTATTAAAGCAGTTTACCAACACCACTCAGAGATGCACCCAGAGGCACCTGGATTTTATTGTCTTCGCGTTTAGAGCTGTGGTTGAGGCCGTTTAAGAGGTTCACAATCTCGGATTCGTTCACAGAGACTTAAAACCCGATAACTTTTTGCTAGACTATTCACGTAGACTATATGCTATTTAGTCAATCTTTTCGCTACGGACTTTGGACTAGTTACCAAGGAACTAGAAATCGATACCTCCAGCTCGGGAACGCTCTAATATCTCGCGCCTGAAAGACTGTCCAAAAAAAGAAGACAAAATCCTGTGAAGAAAAGCGTTGATGTATGGGCGCTTGGGATTATTCTTTATTAATTGTTCACGGGGGACAATCCGTTCAATGGAGAGAGTGAGGAGGAGATTTTGGACTCGATATGTGAAGGTTTCATAAGAAATAAGGATATTCCGGCATCGGCCATGAACCTGATCAATGGGATTTTGGAAGTTAATGTTGACAAACGGTTCACTTTGGAAAATATCAAGAATCATCCTTTCTTGCAAAAGGAAGTGGACAGAAATGCCTTGGTTGGGGCATTTTCAAACTGAGTTTGATACTATCTATTTTATATTACCCTACCTAATCCTCATAGAAGCTAGCCAAGTTAAATAGTAGGGAAAAATGAATCTTATTTTTTACTTTTATTTGATATTTATTGCATATGCTAATCTTGATTATTTTTTGGCTGGAATGAACGAATTGACATATTCCAACGCAAATAAATCATCCAGTTTATTTGGTATGAATCTCTAATGGCATATTTAATGAAGAAAAGTTCCATAGAATAAGCCAATTAGATATTCTGGTAAGGAAATAAATATGAAAAGGCAAAGATAATCATTGATTAGTTTGATTATAATTAATAATCGCATCTATTGAAAAGATAATGAGCAATCACCGCATCATCTTGGCAATTCTGCTCCTCTGTCTCGCTAAATCTTCCCAAATTATTCATATTTCATCATCAATAAATGCAGGATAGTGCACTGATCCAAACTGCATCTCATGCCAGCTCAGCGTAGACAGCTGCTAGATGTGCCTGCAAAATTATTACCTAGCTGCTAACAAATGCGTCCTATGCTCAGCTACCATCCCCAATTGCCTTAATTGCTACCAGAGCACAACAGTAATATGCAACATGTGTTCCCAAGGATACATCCTCAAAAGCAATGCATGCATCAGCTGCTCAGTTTTGGTTCCTAAATGCATCGTCTGCGATATCATCAAGAATACTTGCACCAATTGCACCCAATCATACTACCTCGATCCAACAAACAAAACCTGCAATTCTTGCGAAAATGCTGCCTTAGGGTGCCTTACGTGCTCTATGCCAAATGTCAATGGGACTTATTTGAACGTAACTTGTACCGAATGCTTCCCTAATTACGTCCTCGTCAATTAACATCAATGCGTAGCCTGTTCTAAGTTTGTCCAAAATTGCATGACTTGTAACACAACCGAAAAGCTATGCATTGAATGCAATGTAAGATACATTCTAATAGCAAACAAAGCCTGTGCCAAGTGCGAGGTTTTGATGGATTTTTGTGATACTTGCATTTTTGTCTAAAAAGAGCTTGTCTGCAATAGCTGTAAGAATGGATATGGTCTCAAAGACGATCAATGTTTTAATTGTTCATTATTCGTCCCAAACTGTGTAAGTTGTTCATTTAGCAATCAATCTAACTGGACTTGCTTGACCTGCAATGATACTTATTTCGTTGATGCTTAAACTGGCTGCAGGCTTTGTTCTCAATTGATAAGCAATTGCACAAGATGCGCCTTTAATGCTTCTGGACCACAGAAGAAATGTTATGCTTGTGAGCATGCCTTAGTTGTATTGAATGATGTTTGCACTGTGTGTTCAGATGTGATAGCTGATTGTAATATTTGCCAACAGGATAGCTAGAATTTAAAGATAAAGTGCGTCTAATGCGGAAGTGGAAAGGTTTTATCATCTGACAGCTTATCCTGCTAAGATGCATACACGGATACGATTATTATCGTCTTAGCGATAGCCGGTGGTGTTACAATACTAGGAGTGACGTTTTTGGTCGTCTACATCAGAAAGAAGAAAAAATCAGCTAGGTAAAGATTGTAGAAGACATCAATCACATCGAATGACTCATATTTCAAAATCTCCAAGGAGTAAAATCGTATCCAAGACTGAATCCTTACACATGATCTGATTTGCTAGTTAAATTTAATTTGAAAATGGATAAATATCACAAGATTTTTTGATCATTTTATTAGATTCTGCTGTAAAGAGACTTTTTATTGCATTTATTGATGGTGAATATCTTATCCTTATTTTTTTCACCTTATCTTTACCACACAACTTTAATAATTGAATATAATCTTCTAGGATTTATAAATAAATTCAATACAACTAATCATCTTTTCCCAATTTATTCCATATCAAGAATATTGTCTTTTCTTGCTAAAATTGTTATGGATTATGATTATTAATCTACAAAATAATATAGCTTGATTACGATATGGGTGCTAGCATCTTTCTAGCCATTATTAGCCTCGCCTGCATTGCCAAGGTTACGCCATTCCAAATTAGCGTAAAGGAGAATTAAAATTGCACAATGCAAAACTGCAACCTTTGTCCCACATACCCTACCTCATGCTAATAATGCGATCCAGGATACTATACCAAAGACACTACTTCATGCATCGCATGCGTAACGATTACATCTCACTGCAATGGCTGTATGTACAACAACTTTACCGCAACTCCCGAATGTCTTTCGTGTGATGAAAACTATATAATAGTTCCAACTATGCCAGCTACATGCGCACTATGCCAAGATGTCATTCCGAACTGTGCAACATGCGTTAAATACCGATAGTGTGCAGCTTGCTACCCCAACTACCTTATGTACGATAATGGAAATGTATGCAAGGCTTGCAATATGGCCATTCCAGGTTGCATCACTTGCAATACTCTCAATTACACATGTGATCTATGCGAATCTGGAAGATTCAAAAATAATAGCGGTGCTGATTGCACTCTTTGCTCATCGGTGATTAGCAGTTGCACTCTTTGCGTGGCCAATCAAGACGTCACCGCCATCACATGCCAAGAATGTGGCATGAATACAATCCTGTCAAACAATACTTGCGTACAATGTGGTGACTATTTCTCTGGCTGTTTATCTTGCAATTATGTGGATATAACTTGCGAGTTATGCAGCACTGGCTACTACCTAAGAATGGATAAGCTAAGCTGTGTACCGTGCAATTAAGGAGTATTTGGCTGCGCGGATTGCAGCTTTATAGGCATTTAATTTGGATTTGACGTAATTAACTGTACAACTTGCGCCCAGGATTACTACTGGGTCAATTATTCATATTGCTAACCGTGTGTGGTTCACCTTCCTAACTGTGAGAATTGTGATTTTGCTAATAACAAGTGCCTGGCCTGCCTCGATCGATTTTACCTGAAGGATGTTTGCATTAGATGCTAGTTTACCATCGTCGATTGCATATCCTGCACAATAACTGAATAGAAATTGGCCTGTACTGTATGCTATAGTGGCTATCTCCTTGTAAATGGAGCATGCTTGACCTGCACAGAGGCCATTCTATAATGTCTAGAGTGCAGCACAACCAATAATACATGCAACTCATGCGCTACCGGTTACTTTAGGAACGATAGCGGGAAAACTTGTACTGCTTGCATGGATGCTATTCCTAATTGCCTTATCTGTAGTCCTAAAAATGAAAACGGAACAGACGTTGCATGTTCTTCATGTGCTTAAAACTCCTTCTTCATCAATTCTTCAAACTGTATGCCTTGTGGAGTCTACATCCCCAACTGTGCAACATGTGATATTGTCGCAGAAACTTGCTTGGATTGCGTTAGCACTCATTATAAGAATGGAGGGACATGCACTGCCTGCAGCACATCTATCGCTGGTTGCATAGCTTGTTATGGAAATTTTTCCAACCTTACCTGTACTGCTTGTGGTCGTTCCCTCGTCAATATTAATAATGCCTGCGTAGATTGCTCGACGATTATTAATGATTGCAGTGGATGCAAACTATAAACCCTTCTTAAAGGTATAAAGTGTTTTTAATGCGGAAATGGCAAATTCTTATCTCCTGATGGTCTTAACTGCTAAACTCCTTCTAACAGTACCATCGTTATCGTATCAGCAGTGGTTGGCTCGATTGGAGGCGTATCAATTATCTGTGTTATTGTCTATATCGTAAGAAAGAAAAAGTTGATGAATAAAAGAGAATAGAGAACGGAAATCACATCAAATGACTCATATTTCAAAATTCCAAAAGATGAGAAATCAGGATTTAACTGAATCATCAAAAGAATAACAAATAACATCATTGATCCGATACACTTTAACTATTAAATCTATTATCAGAAGTTGGCGAATGCTCTAAGCATTTAGACACTTGAATTCCGATCATAAACTATAATTAATTTGATTTATTCACAGAGTATGAAGAAAGCAGTCCCACCCAAAAAGGAAGACCCTTTCAAGTTCCTCAAAGAAGGCCACGATGATGAGTTCTAGAAAGCCATGAACAGTATCGGCAACATGTACGAGGACATCTTCAAGTCCGATGACCACCTGAACTAACTTTTCGAAGGACTGCGACTGGAGAACAACCCAACGCTATAGCCGATTAGCGAGATGTTCAACGACGTCTTTGAGCCACCCACCTTGACTGAAAATAAGGACTTCATCAAATTATAAAGCAAATAGGCCAAAGAACTTCAGTATGGACTTGTCCACCAGGACAAGAAAGAGGACTCAGATGACGAGGAAAGTTTGGTTATTGGAGAGCCCGTCTACATTAACCAGTATAATGGACTTTGGAACAAAGATCTGTGAAGGTCTTATGAATGATCGAATCCCATAATTTTTAAAACCATAGGTGTATAATCCTTCTTAAGCTCTTGATTTTTTTACCAGAAAAAAAACCCTTTGAGTCAGTATATTTATAGATTAATTCTATAAATAAAAGTGGCAAGACAGATTATTTTGTTGATATAATATAGGAGAGTAATCCCGATGTCTGCATCAAGTCGGAGAAAGAAGGTGCTTTCCCTTCGCGAGCTTCATTTGACTCCTAACATCATATACCTCACGGATGGCATTGGTAATGCTGAGTCCGCATCGTACACTCTAGAGCTCTGGAAAAGTAGAGATCATTTAATCTAGACTAACGGATGGTAACCAGCACGGAGTCATTTATAAAAAGCCCCCCAAGTCACGATAATAAATATACGAGCATATAATTTCGAGGAATCAAGTTTCTCTTTGACGTTTAGGCTCTTTTTCACGAGCAGCCTTCAGCAACTATCCAATTAAAATTGCGATAAAAAGTTGAAAACGCCGAAACGATACGGACTAGTTCGAACTGCACCTCCTCTACTATAACTTTTAGTTCTCGAAAGACAAATTTGTGAAACGTAGGTAAAACTCAACTGGGAAAATTAATAATAATATCTTTAATTATTCTTTTTCAGCGTTATATGGATAACCACTGACCGGTGTTCTCTTCAATAAACAACCACATTAAAAACGGGATATCTTGCTAGAAGATATATACCTGGAAAAACGAGTCCTGAAGTATGGCCAGCTGGAAGAATAGGAAAAGAATAGTTTCCCACTAAGTACCATCTTCTTGCTTGAAGCAGTCACCGAGTCCGGAATAGCTAAACAGCAAAAGAATACAGATATTTTAGGCTCTAAAATTGACACTCTGTCTAAATTAGATAATCTTTCCACGAGTTTAGAGATACCGAATGAATCAGAAGCATAATCTGAGGATGTGAGAAAGGCTGTACGATCGATTGTGGATGATACGCCCTTTTAGAGTTGGGATTCGAACATCATCGACCATTAGCTTGTCGATGAGATTATGGGTATTGGAAAAAATGTGTTTTCCTGGGTACTATCATATTTAGCTCGGTCATGATATACATGCTCATGCATCCCATCAGAAAAATATGATCATCAATTTCATTTATTCTCTTTTACTCATCAAAAAGCAAGAAAGCAAAGTAAAATCTAGGATATGGTCAATGAGATATGAATTATACTGATTTTATCATTTATTTGGTGGCTTGGATGAATAAAATCTGAAAAAGTTGATTAAATATGTGATTTTATTCGAATCTGATGAAATCAATTAACAGAGTATCAGCGTCTAAAGCTGACACTATGGCTAATGTCCTGATCAGGTTTTGAGGATGGTAGGCAATCGAAGGGCTTGGCTTTGAAGTCGAAACGCTCATGCTTCTGAATGAATCTTTTTTGTTTTATTATTTTGGCTTGCGTGTCTTCTATCTCGGTGGGTCTTCCTTATATGGAGGAAAAGGAGTAAAGTAGCCATAAAGCCAGATTTATTCGGATTGCTTGATTTCCATCTGTTCTCGTGCTTGAAGATGTTGAATTTCGGTTTTTCGGTTTTTTCTAAATTATCTAAGAGCGTACCTCTGGGAATTCGACACTGGTTCCGTAGTAGTTTTGCTTTTATCAAGGTAGTCTTGGGTGTAGGTTCAGCTTGAATGAAGCCTCACCTTATAAAGATTTTTATTTTTTGGCATGATCAACTTCCAGTTGATGCGCTCTTTCATAAGGATCCTCGATGTATTTGATTGGCTTGAAAAATGATCTTATCACTGTTGATTGTTGGTTGGTGTAAACATTCCTTGGCTTAGTCTTCACCTTTCCATCAGGCTCTCTATTTCTTTTCGGTTCTTTTTATGGATTATTCTCTTCCTTGTACTCATAAGGAGGAATATAGAGTTCCTTGAAACCTGAGGCAGGGATGAACATTTGTTCCTTCTTGAAGCCTTTTTTGAAGTTTTAATTTTAGATTTGAAGAAGTTTTCTATCGGGATCGATATACTCATCTTTGACCTATCCTGCAGCTAGCGAGTTGATGCTGCTAAAGTGGGATTTGTTTAGCTGGCCTGATCGTGGTGGGTTGGTGAAGATTCCTCTTGGCTACGTTACTGGCTTTCCTTGTTAATTTCTCGGATCTAGATTAATGATCAGTTACGAATTTTAGTCTTATAGGGGCCGTCATCGCCGATGGCTGTGGAGATTGGCGAGCTAAAAAGTCCAAATCTTCTTCTTTCGCCTATGCTGTTGGCCTACTGGATGATGGAAGCCCTTAGTACTTAGTTTTCACTCATTTATTTTATTGCCAATAAATATTAAGTTATTCTTTATAAAATTAATTTTATGTGATGGATTATCACGATCAGCTCTTGATGGTCTCTTCCCTCTCCTCCTACTATGTTCCGTCGGAGTATTTTGTCTTGGTTATCTTCACGATTTTGGTCACGCCGTTGCAGGTTTGGGATTTGGTGCTTGTTGATGTGGAAATAACTCGTCTTTGGCCTTGTCCCTGAGTTGATATCTGTCCTCCTTTCGGCCATCCATTGTTTTGGTTGCTGAAATCTTTGCCCCAACCGTCACTATTTCCCCATCCGTCATTATCTGCCTGGTTGCCAAACTTTGCTCCGAATTGCTGGAAGTGATTCTTATTTGAGCCTCCACTTCCATAGCCGATATCGTTTCCGAAGTCGAAACTTCCTTGGTTGAACTGGTTGTTGTTTCTATGTTATACATTTTTTACCCTTTCTTTTCGTAATGTAAGTTGTTGCCCACGTTTGAGTTACTCTGTGAGCCGTTTAAGGTCGGCAGATTGTTGGAATGGAAATCAATTACAGTAATAATTTGTCGCCTTGGACTCTGGAGCTAATTCCCACATATTTGAAATCTTTCGAGAAGATATTTGTTCTGTGTCCTCTGTTCGGCACACCATCGTCAATGATCAAGCCCATAACTGTCTGCAGGGCGTGTTTCTTCCCTCCACTTGAACTCTGACCATGTTTTATCCTGCGGATCCGTAGGATTGCCACATCTCTTTGTGATTCTGTCTGAAAAGCTTGCCCCGTTCGAGCTATTGTGGCCGAAAATGCCAGTCTTTGCCATATCACAGCATGGTCTTCGGCAGCCAAAGTGAGTCCCTAGTTAAGGACAAATGCTGGGAGGGGGTTTTGGCTGTTGAGAAAGGTGATGGCTTACTTCCAAGCTCCCTGACCTTCGTTTGTGCTGTAGTTGCATCCGGGGTATAGGGGCATTTGGCTCTGGCTGAAGAAAGTCCCAAGCTCCTTTTTCACATATTCCGCAAATTTCTTTGGTTGGGTGCGTGCTTCATTCATATACTTCAACGTTTACGCGGGAGGAATGACAGACATCAAATTTCTGTGTAGATTTTAAATAAAATGATATGTGATAAACTCCAAATATGCTTGTTTTAGGGTAAAAGTGAAACTGAACATATAAAATTGATTTAACATTTGCCTAAAATAGAGCCACTTTTCGATATTTCCGAAAATCGTTTTTTCAATCTAAAAGCTTTTTCCTTTAGAATTGAGTTCTTACCATGAAATCATCGATTGTAATAATTTTGGATTGATGTATAATTATAAAAATAAATGAGTTAGGCTGATTTGAGCAATGTTGCCATAAAACTTAACCCTTCGGACCTGTTATCTTTTAAGTACAATCATAAGAAATCGAACGCAATGTCTAACCCAATTAAAACATCAACCAGAATGACTAACCATTGATAACATCGGTTAGTCGTTGGCAAATCGGAGCAACAATTACACTAAATCTTCTATATTTGATCATGGCCATTATCTTGCCATTGTCTTCAGCAACTTTAGTGGGCAAATATTTCCTAATTTCCTTTACAATCATCTCTACATCATATATCTAACCATCACATACAGTTATTCAAGACTGAATTTTATGATTTGGCTCAAGGCAAGGTAAGAGTATGAAGAAATCTACCGCAAATATACGAATGCGGAATGCATTCTCAATTTTACATACGCACCCACGCGAAATAATATCGACTAGGAAGTCAAAAAGTATCAATAGGAATACGACCAGATAAAAATTGCGGATAAAAGTGAGGCACTACCGCCCTTGGAAGGAAATTTTGCCTTTGCTTGTATAAAGTATCATAAAAAGTATTTCTACTCAAACAGTACCTTCAAGGGATAAATCATGAATGCTTTCAATATCTTTATCGAGAAATGCAAATCTAATTACGATAAGTATAGCAGGAGACTGTTGAGAAGCAAAGAAAAGATTGATTTGGATATTATAGATTTCGAGCCTGAGTTAGGTTTCAACCTAAGCCAAAATAGCTTGAGATGGGTATACTTCATGACCTTCGGCTTAGGCTTCAGTGCATATTTTGAATACTACATGAGAGATAAAGTTCTTCGGAAGGATATAGATATTATCAAAGAGATATGCCCAAAATGATTTATTTTTCAAAGTATTCGTATAATTGCATCAATCTCACAAAGAAGAATATATTTCACATTAAAATGAAGGGGTTGGGGTTGGGGTTGGGGTTGGGGTTGGGGTTGGGGTTGGGGTTGGGGTTGGGGTTGGGGTTGGGGTTGGGGTTGGGGT
>NW_022204689.1:0-15357 GCF_008831285.2 Nymphaea colorata | reverse complement strand
CATGAAAATGAATGAGATTCGAGTGATTCATTTGGTGTCATATAGTTAACCTAATGTGTTTCACTACTTGTTACATTTGTAATGATTCTTAATACGGATGTCCTTAACAAGTGATTCATTTTCATGCAAGCCTGTGATTTCAATCTACTAAATCATTTAACATGGAACGAACTTCTGGTATCAAAGCCACTAGGTCATTCTATACGTAAGTAAGAAATGGTCACGCACATTCAATTAAATACAAGTGATCAATTATATGTAATAACAAGTGAAAATCAATCACTTAATCTCTCTCAATTAAATATAAGTGATCAAATATATGTAATAACAAGTGAAACACATTAGGTTACTTACAAGACACCAAATGAATCACTCCAATATCATTCATTTTCATACAAACCTATGATTTTAATCTACTAAATCATTTAATATAGACGTAACAACAAGTTAAGCACATTCAATTACGTATGTGTGATAAAATGAATCACTTAAATCCCACTCGTATTGATACGAACTTGTGATTTCAATTCCTTACATCGATCACCATAGATGTAAGAACTAGTTCAACTTATTGAACTAACTACAAGGGATCAAACTAATGCATAGGTCTCCTTTATTCCATACAAACTTGTAAGTTTTAATCATTTAAATAATTGATCAAAGATGTAATAACAAGTGAAACACAATAGGTTAACTACAAGACACCAAATGAGTCACTCGAATCTCATTCATTTTCGCACAAACTTGTGATTTCAATCTACTAAATCATTTATTATAGACGTAACAACAAGTTAAACACATTCAATTAAGTATGCATGATTATATGATCACTTAAATCTCACTTGTATTCGTACGAACATGTGATTTCATCCTTTAGAACGTTCCCTATAGATGTAACAACAAATTCAACTCATCGGACTAACTACACGTGTACAAATATAGTGACTTCAACCATTTGTATCCATATAAACTTGTGATTTCAACCATTTAAATCATTCATTATAGATGTAATAACAAGTGAAATACATTAGATTAACTATAAGGGACCAATATAGTGACTTGACTCTCATTCATTTCCAAACGGACTTCTTTTTTCAAGCCACTAAGTCATTCTATACGTATGTAACAAATGGTTACGCACATTCAATTAAATATAAGTTATCAAATGTATGTAAGAACAGTAAAAATGAATCACATAATCTCTCGATTAAACATAAGTGATCAAATGTATGTAATAACAAGTGAAACACATTAAGTTACCTGTAAGACACCAAATGAATCACTCGAATCCCATTCATTTTCATATAAACCTATGATTTGAATTTACTAAATCATTTAATATAAACGTAACAACAAGTTAAGTACATTCAATTAAATATGCGTGATCAATTGAATCACTTAAATCCCACTCGTATTGATGTGAACTTGTGCATCGATCACTATAGATGTAACAACATGTTCAACTTATCGTACAAACTAGAAAGGATCAAACTAATGCATAGGTCTCCTTTATATCCATATAAACTTGTGAGTTTTAATTATTTAAATCATTGATCATGGATGTAATAACATGTGAAACACGTTAGGTTAACTATAAGACACCAAATGAATCACTCGAATCACATTCATTTTCATACAAACTTGTGATTTCAGTTCACTTAATCAAGCAACATGGATGTAACAATAAGTTAAGCACATTCAATTAGTATGTGTGATCATTTGAATCATTAAATCGCACTTGTATTGATACGAACTTGTAATTTCAATCCTTTAGATCGTGCACTATAGTCGTACCAATACGAGTCAGATTTAAGTGATTCATATGATCACGCATACTTTATTGAATGTACTTGACTTATTGTTATATCCATGTTAAATGATTTAGTAGATTGAAATCACAGGCTTGCATGAAAATGAATGAGATTTGAGTGATTCATTTGGTGCCTATTGTTAACCTAATTCACTTGTTAAGCACATTCAATTAAATTACAAGTGAAACACATTAGGTTAACTATATGACACCAAATGAATCACTTGTTAAGGACATCCGTATTAAGAATCATTATAAATGTAACAACTAGTGAACACATTAGGTAAACCATAAGACACCAAATGAATCACTCGAATCTCATTCATTTTCATACAAACTTGTGATTTCGATCTACTAAATCATTTAATATAGATGTAACAACAAGTTAAACACATTCAATTAAGCATGCATGATCATATGAATCATTTAAATCTCACTTGTATTGGTACGAACGCGTGATTTCAATCCTTTAGATCGTTCACTATAGATGTAACAACAAATTCAACTCATCGGACTAATTACACGCATTCAAAGTAATGCATAGATCCCATTTGTATCCATATGAACTTGCGATTTCAATCATTTAAATCATTCATTATAGATGTAATAACAAGTGAAATACACTAGATTAACTGTAAGGGACCAACTTAATGACCTGACTCTCATTCATTTCCAAACGAACTTCTTATTTCAAGCCACTAAGTCATTCTATACGTATGTAACAAATGGCTACGCACACTCAATTAAATATATTGATCAAATATATGTAATAACAAGTGAAAATGAATCATTTAATCTCTCAATTAAATATATGTGATCAAATATATGTAATAACAAGTGAAACATATTAGGTTACCTACAAGACACCAAATGAATCACTCAAATCTCATTCATTTCCATACAAACCTATGATTTCAATATACTAAATCATTTAATATAGACGTAACAACAAGTTAAGCACATTCAATTAAGTATGCGTGATCAAATGAATCACTTAAATCTCACTCGTATTGAGACGAGTGATTTAGTGTGCGTATGGATACAAATGAATGAGATGTAACAACATGTTCAACTTATTGAACAAACTACAAGGGATCAAACTAAACTAATCCATAGGTCTCCTTTACATCCATATAAACTTGTGAGTTTTTATCGTTTAAATCGTTGATCATAGATGTCATAACGAGTGAAACACATTAGGTTAATTATAAGACACCAAATGAATCACTCAAATCTCATTTATTTTCACACAAACTTGTGATTTGAATTCACTTAATCTAGCAATATGGATGTAACAACAAGTTAAGCACATTCAATTAAGTATGTGTGATCATTTGAATCACTTAAATCGCACTTGTATTGATACGAACTTGTGATTTCAATCATTTAGATCGTGCACTATAGTTGTAACAATAAATTCAACTCATCGGACTAACTACACGCGTTTGTATCCACATGAACATGTGATTTCAATCATTTAAATCATTCATTATATATGTATTCCAAACGAACTTCTGGTATCAAAGCCACTAGGTCATTCTATACGTAAGTAAGAAATGGTCACGCACATTCAATTAAATACAAGTGATCAATTATATGTAATAACAAGTGAAAATGAATCACTTAATCTCTCAATTAAATATAAGTGATCAAATATATGTAATAACAAGTGAAACACATTAGGTTACTTACAAGACACCAAATGAATCACTCCAATATCATTCATTTTCATACAAACCTATGATTTTAATCTACTAAATCATTTAATATAGACGTAACAACAAGTTAAGCACATTCAATTACGTATGTGTGATAAAATGAATCACTTAAATCCCACTCGTATTGATACGAACTTGTGATTTCAATTCCTTACATCGATCACCATAGATGTAAGAACTAGTTCAACTTATTGAACTAACTACAAGGGATCAAACTAATGCATAGGTCTCCTTTATATCCATACAAACTTGTAAGTTTTAATCATTTAAATCATTGATCAAAGATGTAATAACAAGTGAAACACAATAGGTTAACTACAAGACACCAAATGAATCACTCGAATCTCATTCATTTTCGCACAAACTTGTGATTTCAATCTACTAAATCATTTATTATAGACGTAACAACAAGTTAAACACATTCAATTAAGTATGCATGATTATATGAATCACTTAAATCTCACTTGTATTCGTACGAACATGTGATTTCAATCCTTTAGAACGTTCCCTATAGATGTAACAACAAATTCAACTCATCGGACTAACTACACGTGTACAAATATAGTGACTTCAACCATTTGTATCCATATAAACTTGTGATTTCAACCATTTAAATCATTCATTATAGATGTAATAACAAGTGAAATACATTAGATTAACTATAAGGGACCAATATAGTGACTTGACTCTCATTCATTTCCAAACGGACTTCTTTTTTCAAGCCACTAAGTCATTCTATACGTATGTAACAAATGGTTACGCACATTCAATTAAATATAAGTTATCAAATGTATGTAAGAACAAGTAAAAATGAATCACATAATCTCTCGATTAAACATAAGTGATCAAATGTATGTAATAACAAGTGAAACACATTAAGTTACCTGTAAGACACCAAATGAATCACTCGAATCCCATTCATTTTCATATAAACCTATGATTTGAATTTACTAAATCATTTAATATAAACGTAACAACAAGTTAAGTACATTCAATTAAATATGCGTGATCAATTGAATCACTTAAATCCCACTCGTATTGATGTGAACTTGTGCATCGATCACTATAGATGTAACAACATGTTCAACTTATCGTACAAACTAGAAAGGATCAAACTAATGCATAGGTCTCCTTTATATCCATATAAACTTGTGAGTTTTAATTATTTAAATCATTGATCATGGATGTAATAACATGTGAAACACGTTAGGTTAACTATAAGACACCAAATGAATCACTCGAATCACATTCATTTTCATACAAACTTGTGATTTCAGTTCACTTAATCAAGCAACATGGATGTAACAATAAGTTAAGCACATTCAATTAAGTATGTGTGATCATTTGAATCACTTAAATCGCACTTGTATTGATACGAACTTGTAATTTCAATCCTTTAGATCGTGCACTATAGTCGTACCAATACGAGTCAGATTTAAGTGATTCATATGATCACGCATACTTTATTGAATGTACTTGACTTATTGTTATATCCATGTTAAATGATTTAGTAGATTGAAATCACAGGCTTGCATGAAAATGAATGAGATTTGAGTGATTCATTTGGTGCCCTATTGTTAACCTAATTCACTTGTTAAGCACATTCAATAAATTACAAGTGAAACACATTAGGTTAACTATATGACACCAAATGAATCACTTGTTAAGACATCGTATTAAGAATCATTATAAATGTAACAACTAGTGAAACACATTAGGTAAACATAAGACACAAATGAATCACTCGAATCTCATTCATTTCATACAACTTGTGATTTCGATTACAATCATTTATATGATACACAAGTTAACAATAAATTAATCATCGACTAATCACGTTTGTATCCACATGAACATGTGATTTCAATCATTTAAATCATTCATTATATATGTATTCCAAACAACTTCTGGTATCAAAGCCACTAGTCATTCTATACGTAAGTAAGAAATGGTCACGCACATTCAATTAAATACAAGTGATCAATTATATGTAATAACAAGTGAAAATGAATCACTTAATCTCTCAATTAAATATAAGTGATCAAATATATGTAATAACAAGTGAAACACATTAGGTTACTTAAAGACACCAAATGAATCACTCCAATATCATTCATTTTCATACAAACTATGATTTAATCTACTAAATCATTTAATATAGACGTAACAACAAGTTAAGCACATTCAATTACGTATGTGTGATAAAATGAATCACTTAAATCCCACTCGTATTGATACGAACTTGTGATTTCAATTCCTTACATCGATCACCATAGATGTAAGAACTAGTTCAACTTATTGAACTAACTACAAGGATCAAACTAATGCATAGGTCTCCTTTATATCCATACAAACTTGTAAGTTTTAATCATTTAAATCATTGATCAAAGATGTAATAACAAGTGAAACACAATAGGTTAACTACAAGACACCAAATGAATCACTCGAATCTCATTCATTTTCGCACAAACTTGTGATTTCAATCTACTAAATCATTTATTATAGACGTAACAACAAGTTAAACACATTCAATTAAGTATGCATGATTATATGAATCACTTAAATCTCACTTGTATTCGTACGAACATGTGATTTCAATCCTTTAGAACGTTCCCTATAGATGTAACAACAAATTCAACTCATCGGACTAACTACACGTGTACAAATATAGTGACTTCAACCATTTGTATCCATATAAACTTGTGATTTCAACCATTTAAATCATTCATTATAGATGTAATAACAAGTGAAATACATTAGATTAACTATAAGGACCAATATAGTGACTTGACTCTCATTCATTTCCAAACGGACTTCTTTTTTCAAGCCACTAAGTCATTCTATACGTATGTAACAAATGGTTACGCACATTCAATTAAATATAAGTTATCAAATGTATGTAAGAACAAGTAAAAATGAATCACATAATCTCTCGATTAAACATAAGTGATCAAATGTATGTAATAACAAGTGAAACACATTAAGTTACCTGTAAGACACCAAATGAATCACTCGAATCCCATTCATTTTCATATAAACCTATGATTTGAATTTACTAAATCATTTAATATAAACGTAACAACAAGTTAAGTACATTCAATTAAATATGCGTGATCAATTGAATCACTTAAATCCCACTCGTATTGATGTGAACTTGTGCATCGATCACTATAGATGTAACAACATGTTCAACTTATCGTACAAACTAGAAAGGATCAAACTAATGCATAGGTCTCCTTTATATCCATATAAACTTGTGAGTTTTAATTATTTAAATCATTGATCATGGATGTAATAACATGTGAAACACGTTAGGTTAACTATAAGACACCAAATGAATCACTCGAATCACATTCATTTTCATACAAACTTGTGATTTCAGTTCACTTAATCAAGCAACATGGATGTAACAATAAGTTAAGCACATTCAATTAAGTATGTGTGATCATTTGAATCACTTAAATCGCACTTGTATTGATACGAACTTGTAATTTCAATCCTTTAGATCGTGCACTATAGTCGTACCAATACGAGTCAGATTTAAGTGATTCATATGATCACGCATACTTTATTGAATGTACTTGACTTATTGTTATATCCATGTTAAATGATTTAGTAGATTGAAATCACAGGCTTGCATGAAAATGAATGAGATTTGAGTGATTCATTTGGTGCCCTATTGTTAACCTAATTCACTTGTTAAGCACATTCAATTAAATTACAAGTGAAACACATTAGGTTAACTATATGACACCAAATGAATCACTTGTTAAGGACATCCGTATTAAGAATCATTATAAATGTAACAACTAGTGAAACACATTAGGTAAACCATAAGACACCAAATGAATCACTCGAATCTCATTCATTTTCATACAAACTTGTGATTTCGATCTACTAAATCATTTAATATAGATGTAACAACAAGTTAAACACATTCAATTAAGCATGCATGATCATATGAATCATTTAAATCTCACTTGTATTGGTACGAACGCGTGATTTCAATCCTTTAGATCGTTCACTATAGATGTAACAACAAATTCAACTCATCGGACTAATTACACGCATTCAAAGTAATGCATAGATCCCATTTGTATCCATATGAACTTGCGATTTCAATCATTTAAATCATTCATTATAGATGTAATAACAAGTGAAATACACTAGATTAACTGTAAGGGACCAACTTAATGACCTGACTCTCATTCATTTCCAAACGAACTTCTTATTTCAAGCCACTAAGTCATTCTATACGTATGTAACAAATGGCTACGCACACTCAATTAAATATATTGATCAAATATATGTAATAACAAGTGAAAATGAATCATTTAATCTCTCAATTAAATATATGTGATCAAATATATGTAATAACAAGTGAAACATATTAGGTTACCTACAAGACACCAAATGAATCACTCAAATCTCATTCATTTCCATACAAACCTATGATTTCAATATACTAAATCATTTAATATAGACGTAACAACAAGTTAAGCACATTCAATTAAGTATGCGTGATCAAATGAATCACTTAAATCTCACTCGTATCGAGACGAGTGATTTAGTGTGCGTATGGATACAAATGAATGAGATGTAACAACATGTTCAACTTATTGAACAAACTACAAGGGATCAAACTAAACTAATCCATAGGTCTCCTTTCATCCATATAAACTTGTGAGTTTTTATCGTTTAAATCGTTGATCATAGATGTCATAACGAGTGAAACACATTAGGTTAATTATAAGACACCAAATGAATCACTAAATCTCATTTATTTTCACACAAACTTGTATTTGAATTCACTTAATCTAGCAATATGGATGTAACAACAAGTTAAGCACATTCAATTAAGTATGTGTGATCATTTGAATCACTTAAATCGCACTTGCATTGATACGAACTTGTGATTTCAATCATTTAGATCGTGCACTATAGTTGTAACAATAAATTCAACTCATCGGACTAACTACACGCGTTTGTATCCACATGAACATGTGATTTCAATCATTTAAATCATTCATTATATATGTATTCCAAACGAACTTCTGGTATCAAAGCCACTAGGTCATTCTATACGTAAGTAAGAAATGGTCACGCACATTCAATTAAATACAAGTGATCAATTATATGTAATAACAAGTGAAAATGAATCACTTAATCTCTCAATTAAATATAAGTGATCAAATATATGTAATAACAAGTGAAACACATTAGGTTACTTACAAGACACCAAATGAATCACTCCAATATCATTCATTTTCATACAAACCTATGATTTTAATCACTAAATCATTTAATATAGACGTAACAACAAGTTAAGCACATTCAATTACTTGTGTGATAAAATGAATCACTTAAATCCCACTCGTATTGATACGAACTTGTGATTTCAATTCTTACATCGATCACCATAGATGTAAGAACTAGTTCAACTTATTGAACTAACTACAAGGATCAAACTAATGCTTAGGTCTCCTTTATATCCATACAAACTTGTAAGTTTTAATCATTTAAATCATTGATCAAAGATGTAATAACAAGTGAAACACAATAGGTTAACTACAAGACACCAAATGAATCACTCGAATCTCATTCATTTTCGCACAAACTTGTGATTTCAATCTACTAAATCATTTATTATAGACGTAACAACAAGTTAAACACATTCAATTAAGTATGCATGATTATATGAATCACTTAAATCTCACTTGTATTCGTACGAACATGTGATTTCAATCCTTTAGAACGTTCCCTATAGATGTAACAACAATTCAACTCATCGGACTAACTACACGTGTACAAATATAGTGACTTCAACCATTTGTATCCATATAAACTTGTGATTTCAACCATTTAAATCATTCTTATAGATGTAATAACAAGTGAAATACATTAGATTAACTATAAGGGACCAATATAGTGACTTGACTCTCATTCATTTCCAAACGGACTTCTTTTTTCAAGCCACTAAGTCATTCTATACGTATGTAACAAATGGTTACGCACATTCAATTAAATATAAGTTATCAAATGTATGTAAGAACAAGTAAAAATGAATCACATAATCTCTCGATTAAACATAAGTGATCAAATGTATGTAATAACAAGTGAAACACATTAAGTTACCTGTAAGACACCAAATGAATCACTCGAATCCCATTCATTTTCATATAAACCTATGATTTGAATTTACTAAATCATTTAATATAAACGTAACAACAAGTTACGTACATTAATTAATTATGCGTGATCAATTGAATCACTTAAATCCCACTCGTATTGAAGTGAACTTGTGCATCGATCACTATAGATGTAACAACATGTTCAACATATCGTACAAACTAGAAAGATCAAACTAATGCATGGTCTCCTTTATATCCATATAAACTTGTGAGTTTTAATTATTTAAATCATTGATCATGGATGTAATAACATGCGAAACACGTTAGGTTAACTATAAGACACCAAATGAATCACTCGAATCACATTCATTTTCATACAAACTTGTGATTTCAGTTCACTTAATCAAGCAACATGAATCACTTAAATCGCACTTGTATTGATACGAACTTGTAATTTCAATCCTTTAGATCGTGCACTAAGTCGTACCAATACAGTCAGATTTAAGTGATTCATATGATCACGCATACTTTATTGAATGTACTTGACTTATTGTTATATCATGTTAAATGATTTAGTGATTGAAATCACAGGCTTGCATGAAAATGAATGAGATTTGAGTGATTCATTTGGTGCCCTATTGTTAACCTAATTCACTTGTTAAGCACATTCAATTAAATTACAAGTGAAACACATTAGGTTAACTATATGACACCAAATGAATCACTTGTTAAGGACATCCGTATTAAGAATCATTATAAATGTAACAACTAGTGAAACACATTAGGTAAACCATAAGACAGCAAATGAATCACTCGAATCTCATACATTTTCATACAAACTTGTGATTTCGATCAACTAAATCATTTATATAGATGTAACAACAAGTTAAACACATTCAATTATGCATGCATGATCATATGAATCATTTAAATCTCACTTGTATTGGTACGAACGCGTGATTTCAATCCTTTAGATGTTCACTATAGTGTAACAACAAATTCAACTCATCGGACTAATTACACGCATTCAAAGTAATGCATAGATCCCATTTGTATCCATATGAACTTGCGATTTCAATCATTTAAATCATTCATTATAGATGTAATAACAAGTGAAATACACTAGATTAACTGTAAGGGACCAACTTAATGACCTGACTCTCATTCATTTCCAAACGAACTTCTTATTTCAAGCCACTAAGTCATTCTATAGTATGTAACAAATGGCTACGCACACTCAATTAAATATATTGATCAAATATATGTAATAACAAGTGAAAATGAATCATTTAATCTCTCAATTAAATATATGTGATCAAATATATGTAATAAAAGTGAAACATATTCGGTTACCTACAAGACACCAAATGAATCACTCAAATCTCATTCATTTCCATACAAACCTATGATTTCATATACTAATCATTACTATGATTTCAATATACTAAATCATTTAATATAGACGTAACAACAAGTTAAGCACATTAATTAAGTATGCGTGATCAAATGAATCACTTAAATCTCACTCGTATTGAGACGAGTGATTTAGTGTGCGTATGGATACAAATGAATGAGATGTAACAACATGTTCAACTTATTGAACAAACTACAAGGGATTAAACTAACTAATCCATAGGTCTCCTTTACATCATATAAACTGTGAGTTTTATCGTTTAATCGTTGATCATAGATGTCATAACGAGTGAAACACATTAGGTTAATTATAAGACACCAAATGAATCACTCAAATCTCATATTTTTCACACAAACTTGTGATTTGAATTCACTTAATCTAGCAATATGGATGTAACAACAAGTTAAGCACATTCAATTAAGTATGTGTGATCATTTGAATCACTTAAATCGCACTTGTATTGATACGAACTTGTGATTTCAATCATTTAGATCATGCACTATAGTTGTAACAATAAATTCAACTCATCGACTAAATACACGCGTTTGTATCCACATGAACATGTGATTTCAATCATTTAAATCATTCATTATATATGTATTCCAAACGAACTTTTGGTATCAAAGCACTAGGTCATTCTATACGTAAGTAAGAAATGGCACGCGCAATCAATTAAATACAAGTGATCAATTATATGTAATAACAAGTGAAAATGAATCACTTATTCTCTCAATTAAATATAAGTAATCAAATATATGTAATAACAAGTGAAACACATTAGGTTACTTACAAGACACCAATTGAATCACTTCAATGTCATTCATTTTCATACAAACCTATGATTTTAATCTGCTAAATCATTTATTATAGACGTAACAACAAGTTAAACACATTTAATTAAGTATGCATGATTATATGAATCACTTAAATCTCACTTGTATTCGTACGAACATGTGATTTCAATCCTTTAGAACGTTTCCTATAGATGTAACAACAAATTCAACTCGTCGGACTAACTACACGTGTACAAATATAGTGATTTCAACCATTTGTATCCATATAAACTTGTGATTTCAATCATTTAAATCATTCATTATAGATGTAATAACAAGTGAAATACATTAGATTATCTATAAGGGACCAATATAGTGACTTAACTAATGGTTACGCACATTCAATTAAATATAAGTTATCAAATGTATGTAAGAACAAGTAAAAATGAATCACATAATCTCTCGATTAAACATAAGTGATCAAATGTATGTCATAACAAGTGAAACACATTAAGTTACCTGTAAGACACCAAATGAATCACTCAATCCCATTCATTTTCATATAAACCTATGATTTGAATTTACTAAATCATTTAATATAAACGTAACAACAAGTTAAGTACATTAAATTAATTATGCGTGATCAATTGAATCACTTAAATCCCACTCGTATTGAAGTGAACTTGTGCATCGATCACTATAGATGTAACAACATGTTCAACATATCGTACAAACTAGAAAAGATCAAACTAATGCATAGGTCTCATTTATATCCACATAAACTTGTGAGTTTTAATTATTTAAAACATTGATCATGGATGTAATAACATGTTAAACACGTTAGGTTAACTATAAGACACCAAATGAATCACTCGAATCACATTCATTTTCATACAAACTTGTGATTTCAGTTCACTTAATCAAGCAACATAGATGTAACAATAAGTTAAGCACATTCAATTAAGTATGTGTGATCATTTGAATCACTGAAATCGCACTTGTATTGATACGAACTTGTAATTTCAATCCTTTAGATCGTGCGCTATAGTCGTACCAATACGAGTCAGATTTAAGTGATTCATATGATCACGCATACTTTATTGAATGTACTTGATTTATTGTTATATCTATGTTAAATGATTTGGTAGATTGAAATCACTGGCTTGCATGAAAATGAATGAGATTTGAATGATTCATTTGGTGCCCTATTGTTAACCTAATTCACTTGTTAAGTACATTCAATTAAATTACAAGTGAAACACATTAGGTTAACTATATGGCACCAAATGAATCACTTGTTAAGGACATCCGTATTAAGAATCATTATAAATGTAACAACTAGTGAAACACATTAGGTAAACCATAAGACACCAAATGAATCACTCGAATCTCATTCATTTTCATACAAACTTATGATTTCGATCTACTAAATCATTTAATATAGATGTAACAACAAGTTAAACACATTCAATTATGCATGCATGATCATATGAATCATTTAAATCTCACTTGTATTGGTATGAACGCGTGATTTCAATCCTTTAGATTGTTCACTATAGATGTAACAACAAATTCAACTCATCGGACTAATTACACGCATTCAAAGTAATGCATAGATCCCATTTGTATCCATATGAACTTGCGATTTCAATCATTTAAATCATTCATTATAGATGTAATAACAATTGAAATACACTAGATTAACAGTAAAGGGCCAACTTAATGACCTGACTCTCATTCATTTCCAAACGAACTTCTTATTTCAAGCCACTAAGTCATTCTATACGTATGTAACAAATGGCTACGCACACTCAATTAAATATATTGATCAAATATATGTAATAACAAATGAAAATGAATCATTTATTCTCTCAATTAAATATATGTGATCAAATATATGTAATAACAAGTGAAACATATTAGGATACCTACAAGACACCAAATGAATCATTCAAATCTCATTCATTTCTATACAAACCTATGATTTCAATATACTAAATCATTTAATATATACGTAACAACAAGTTAAGCACATTCAATTAAGTATGCGTGATCAATGAATCACTTAAATCTCACTCGTATGAGACGAGTGATTTAGTGTGCGTATGGATACAAATGAATGAGATGTAACAACATGTTCAACTTATTGAACAAACTACAAGGGATCAAACTAAATTAATCCATAGGTCTCCTTTACATCCATATAAACTTGTGAGTTTTTATCGTTTAAATCGTTGATCATATATCTCATAACGAGTTAAACACATTAGGTTAATTATAAGACACCAAATGAATCACTCAAATCTCATTTATTTTCACACAAACTTGTGATTTGAATTCGCTTAATCTAGCAATATGGATGTAACAACAAGTTAAGCACATTCAATTAAGTATGCGTGATCATTTGAATCACTTAAACGCACTTGTATTGATACAAACTTGTGATTTCAATCATTTAGATCGTGCACTATAGTTGTAACGATAAATTCAACTCATCGGACTAACTACATGCATTTGTATCCACATGAACATGTGATTTCAATCATTTAAATTATTCATTATATATGTTTCCAAACGAACTTCTGGTATCAAAGCCACTAGGTCATTCTATACGTAAGTAAGAAATGGTCACGCACATTCAATTAAATACAAGTGATCAATTATATGTAATAACAAGTGAAAATGAATCACTTAATCCCTCAATTAAATATAAGTGATCAAATATATGTAATAACAAGTGAAACACATTAGGTTACTTACAAGACACCAAATGAATCACTCCAATATCATTCATTTTCATACAAACCTATGATTTTAATCTACTAAATCATTTTATATAGACGTAACAACAAGTTAAGCACATTCAATTACGTATGTGTGATAAAATGAATCACTTAAATCCCACTCGTATTGATACGAACTTGTGATTTCAATTCCTTACATCGATCACCATAGATGTAAGAACTAGTTCAACTTATTGAGCTAACTACAAGGGATCAAACTAATGCATAGGTCTCCTTCATATCCATACAAACTTGTAAGTTTTAATCATTTAAATCATTGATCAAAGATGCAATAACAAGTGAAACACAATTGTTAACTACAAAGACACCAATGAATCACTCAAATCTCATTCATTTTCGCACAAACTTGTGATTTCAAACTACTAAATCATTTATTATAGACGTAACAACAAGTTAAACACATTAATTAAGTATGCATGATTATATGAATCACTTAAATCTCACTTTGTATTCGTACGAACATGTGATTTCAATCCTTTAGAACGTTTCCTATAGATGTAACAACAAATTTAACTCATCGGACTAACTACACGTGTACAAATATAGTGACTTCAACCATTTGTATCCACATAAACTTGTGATTTCAACCATTTAAATAACTCATTATAGATGTAATAGCAAGTGAAATACATTAGATTTACTATAAGGGACCAATATATTGACTTGACTCTCATACATTTCTAAACGGACTTCTTTTTTCAAGCCAC
>NW_022204688.1:37500-65638 GCF_008831285.2 Nymphaea colorata | reverse complement strand
GCGTCTCCGGCTGTTCCTAGTCCCTAGCTAAGGTCGAGTTAGCTTGGACGAGCGGGCTCTAGGGTAGGCTAGTTCAGTGAAGTGAGGTTAAGGGCTCGGGTAGGTCAGAGGGAACAGAGTTTTAGGTGCGGAAGAGGGTTAACCTAGCAACTAGGTGGGCTAAGCCGAAAGGTAGAAGAAGAAGCAAGGGAGGTTAAGCAAAGTTCGGCCGAGGGACTTAGCGATCAGGTTGGAGATGAAGAGAGGTCACAAGTGAGCTCGGCTGGGTTTGGTCAACGGACACTCGAGAAAGCTCGAGTCAACTTGGTCAACCTAAGGTGGCTCGGGTTTGACCGAGTTCCTACTAGGCTAGGTCAAGTCCGGTTCGGTTAACTTGGGTCAAGACTAGAAGAGGTTGACTAGGTTAGGTCCGGTCAAGGTCTAGCTGGGTTAGGACAAGTGGGTTAGGTCGAGTGGGTGAGGACCTAGATGCTTGCCACTTGGCAAGATGAACGGGGTCGAGTGGGTGAGGACCTGATGCTTGCCACTTGGCAAGATGAACGGGTCAGCTAATGTGCGCTAAGAAGAATGCCTATCAACAAGGGAAAGGTGAAGTGCTTTCCTAAAGAGAAGGGGAGTGAACCTGGACACGAATTGGGCAAAAGGGGAAGGGTAGCTACACGATGTAGCTTAGTGGGCTTCGAAGAGGGGGAGATGGCGACACGTGGCAGATCAAGGTGAAGAACTACTGCGGTTGGCTAAGGAAAAGGTGGCCAAGGAGTTGTGCGAGTCCTAAGGGACTTGTCCTAAAAGTTAGGAAAAGGGACGCGAGTTGGGGGAGTGGTGCGCTAAGTGGGGGAAAGGCAAGGGCGAGGTGGCAAGACGCAGCACTCAGTGGAAAAGAGACTTGACGAGGTGGAGGAAGGGCTGATCGTGAGGCTTGAGATGGTGACACGTGGCCAGATGTGAGGCCACAACTACATGCGACTAAGGGGAAGACCGAGCAACAAGTAAAGTGGGGCGAGGTGGCGAGTATGAACCTACGAACTAGGGCACTTTCCTAAACTTACTCAATCGTGGGACACTTAGAAAATAACTGGTTTCAGCTTTGGGATGATGGCTCGGATGACAGACACGTGGCAGAAGCAAGGACAGGATTGGACTTACCTGGTTCAGCCGAGGGTCGCGTAGTTCGCACCTGATGAGACCGATGGCGCGTTTGAGTGACACCGACGATCTAGACCACAATGCCCTCCTCGTCTTCACTAGAGCTTTCACCAAGATAGGGCAATGACGTCCCTCACGCTTCAGGTCACTAGTCTGACGGAGATTGCAAGCCCGACCGGAGTAGCAGCAAAATTCCGGCAAGGAGCCGAGACTTCTATTCCACCGTCGGATGAGACTTGGAATCGGCCAATGCAATGCTTAGAGAATAGCGATTCCAGCTATAATGCAAACTAAGATTTTCCACGGCTAGATTTCACAGGCCAGCAGATTCGGCTCTGTTGCACCCAGGAACAGAATTGGAGAAACAAGCCGAGAGATCGAACTCCGATTCGTTGCCGTTCTCCAACTCACACAACACGAACTTTGGCGAGGTTAAGCCGCCGATGACAAGACTTCTCCAAAGCAATAGAATACCGTCTAGAGAGTCTTCACCGAAGATTCTCTAACTCTACTCTCGGGTAGGCCGGGAGACGAGCCTGGACTTGGGAGTGCTCTCCCCTAGATCGAAACTCTAATAACTTGGAGAAATCATTGAAATCAGTCTACTAACCTTTCCGTCTATATTGAATCCAGAAATGGATTCAATCTACCCTGCTGCTGCGTCGGCCTCTCAACCTCACCGTGACCGTGAAGAAGGTGCAGAAATGCTGCTGTTAGCTGTTCGGATGGGGATGATGTCGTGGACAAGGGAGGAACCTTCGCCGGTGAGGAAGAAGATCCGCCGCAAGCCTTCCAACTCGAGCGCTGGCTGGTTCACCGCCGGTACTCCGACTTCTTCAATGGAGGAAGAAACGCCACGGTAGAAGGGGGCGCGAGGGATGAGAGGGCACAAGCTTGCACTCACGAGCAAGGGCTGTGCTTTGATTTTAGTTTCAGAGTTCCTCGAGAATGAGGAGGGAGAGCCAAACCTCGCACGGAGGAGAGAGAGCGCCTTGCGCAAATGCCTTAATTTCCTTAATCTTTCATGCGAAATACAATGATCCAAAAGTATTTATACTAATCCTATTTGACGAGTCTACAATCCAGATCTCACTCTCTACCCAAGACCCAAATCCAAAACGCCAAGCACAACCCGCTAGGCTAGGTTCCTACCTCGAATCCTAATATTAACAAGCCTAAAACTAACTTTATTTACTCGTTATTCATAAAGCAAAACGGGCCTAGTGCCCACGCGCAAAGGAAAGGTTCGAGCCCCTGGATCTTTTGAACCCAGGGTGGGACCTTGTGAGGGGACCCGCCCTCACTTCGGTTGTTGACTCAAGAGCTCGGTCAGGTTTGACCGAGCCGTTTACCTAAGACTGGATCTTAGGACGTCTCAAGGGTCGCGTGAAGTGGACTCGTTGGTTGGGACGCTTCTAGCTTGACGAACCCTAAACTGGAGTCTAAGTCACCCTGAGACTGAACCTGCTTGAGCACCGTTGACGACCTAGTTGCTCCTCCCTCTCCTCCCGCTGCAACTATCTCGGTGCTTCTTGACTCTTCTAGGACTGGCCTTAATACATTGAAGAGAACGAGCTCCAATATCAGAAGCCTTGCGCTTCCTTCTGCTGGATTCGGCGGGCTCGGTCTCAACTGGGTCTGGACCGCTGGGTAGGTCCGTAACAGGATCTCACCTCCTAGGCCAGAATAACCGACCAGTGCGATCCTAAACTTCCCAGGACCTTCTTGAGGCCTATTCTAAAACCGAAAAACCTAGGTATTTACACAAATGATCTACCCGGCCGGACAGGACCCCGGCGCAAAACCCAATAGGTAGGAAGATACACGTGTAGGTTACCCGAATCCCAAAAATTCCTAACTAAGTCTGCCTACTACAAAAACACTAACAGGGTCGTGAGGCCTTTACAATCGCGAGCGATACAAGAGAACACTCAGTCTCACTCACAAACCACGCAAACCACACTAACGTGCAAACCACACCCAACAGAAGTAAATAGGTGGTCTGGCTCCTTGTGGTCGTGTCTCGGGCACAGTGCCCTCGAGGTACCTCACGGGGGAGCTAGGCCGAAGCCAAGGCTAAAACAGAAATGCTGAAAATAAGCTAATGCTACCTAAAACTGAAAGCAAATCCCACCCGGAGTTACAAGGGGGATAGGAGATGATACGGCCAAGGATCACCCTTGGCGTAGCCGGATAAGGTCTCGAGGTGATGACCTGCCCCCGAGCACTGCAGCTCACAGAACAGGAAGACCGGCTGAGGCGTGCCTCCACGTAGCCTGCTACTCGGACTGACCGCTGCCTGAAGGCGCTGACGGCAGGCCGCGCGCTGGTGGTCGGGTCGACTGCCGAGGTCTGGTCACTGCTCGTTGGCTGTGGCCGCTGCACTGTTGCCGCGATGGATCCTGCGGGCGGGGCAGCGCTAACGTCGAGCCGAGACTGCTGCTGACACTCGCCGGGCCGAGGGGCAGAACGCGCGCCGAGAGCGAGGACGCTGTCTCGGACTGCTACGGACGTGCCGTCGAGGATGCCGGGAGTGCTCGTCTGCTGTCTGGTCGAGGGCCGCCTGTCAGGACGAAGTCACCTGTCGGCTGCCGCCGATGTGCTGCTGCTGCGCGCTGAAGACGACGGAACAGGGCCGGAAGGGCCGCTTGGATTGCCGCGGGGGGCTGCTGTCACAGCGACAGCGCCTACCTGCCTAACTCCGGAATGTGGCTCGGCCACGTGCGCCGGTGGATGCCGACGGAGAGGAAGTGGCCGCTGTAAGGGCCGGCGAACCGGCTGAACCTAATCCTAGCTAAGGCTGGGCTGGCTGGGTTCGGCTGGGCTCTACTAGGTGGTAGGTCTAGTCAAGCGGGTTCGGGACAGGGTAGGCTTGGTCAAATGGGGTTTAGGTTTAGTCAAGGGTTGACCTAGCTAATAGGTAGGTCCAGTAGGGGAGGCTAAGGTCGAGCCTAGGCTCACGGTGCTGGTCAATGTTGACCAAGTGCGGAGGGTTTAACTAACTAGGTGGTTGACTAAATGGACCGAGTCAATGGGTCCGGGTCAAGTTGGTCAAGGGTCACTCGAGGTAGGCTCGAGTCGCTAAGGGAGGCTACCAACGAAGTGGGCTCGGTGGGCTAGTTGACCTAGTTTGACTAAGGCTAAAGGTCAATGCCGATCTAGGTTGGCTCGGTAGAGGTTTAGCCTAGGTGTGGGTTCGGTGCGGGAGGTTGCTAGTGGGTTCGGTTGACTGGGTTGGTCTTACCCAGGGATGGCACCGATGCTTGCCACGTGGCAAGACGGACGGACACGACAGAAAGAGCTAGAAGAATGCTAGCTATTAGGGAATGAATTCGGATTCTCGCCTAAGTGTTAGGGAGAAGCTCGACAAAGGAGGGAGAAGAGATTGGGGCGAAGGGCCAGGTGGCGCTCTCGTGTGAGCTCGAGAGAGGCTAAGGCTACGATGTTGACACGTAGCAGTGATCAACGGACGAGGGTAGCTGCGGATTAGGTCAAGGGGATATGAAGATATGCGGCTGAGAAGAATTAGGAAAGGTGGCGCTAGGTGGCAAGGCTTCCAAGAACGGTGGAGGCTAGATCCGAAAAAATGGGCAAGGGGATCTCGCAGGGCCTGGCTGGAGGACAGGTGGCGAGACGCGGACCAAGGTGGGTAGCTGGCAGGTGAGGTGGCGAGTGAGGTGGCAGAGGGTTGGCTAGGATGGCAACACGTGTCAAGATGAACGCGTGAGGATCCTTGCGACTTAGGGTTGACGCGGTGAAGATGGCGAGGAGCTGGAAGGGAGCTGCGGCTGCGGGATTGCTTCCTGATTTGAGGGAGCAGCTGATTGCGAGCTGATCCTGGATCGGGACAGGTGGCAGCAGCTGGGACAAGGGCTCAGATGAACGGCTGGATGGTGGACAGGTGTCACAGGAACGGCTGAGATGAAACGGAGGTGGACTTACCGGATTTGGATGATTGACCTCGTCGGAATCTTTCAATTCGCGCCGGCGGCCAGAACTTGATCCGAAAGTCCCGTGACCGATATACCCCTTTCAGATTTTAATTAAAACACTAGGGAAGAAGGGCAATTCGGTCCTTAACGTCGGAATCAATGGCGACCACCGGAATTAGCAGCGATGGCCGGATTCAAGCGTTTTTTCGGCGAGATTCAATCTCGAGATCCAGCCGACAGAATTCGCCCCTTTTTTGATATTTGTAAAGCTCTTTTCTGGGCGATTCACGTGGATCACTTCTCTACTTCAGATCTTGACCAGAGAGCTGTATTTCTTACTTTTGGAGCCTCTGGTCCGACAGATCAAAAGGGAGAAACAGGCCGCTAGAACTTGAAATTTCTTATCGATTTGCCTTTCTAATCCGGCCAAATTCCTACTAGGGATCAAACTTCTGATTCCAATCCCGCGACGCGATCTGCAATTTCTGATTAGAACAGAAAACGCCCCAATCCTGATTCCCCTCTTCGGGTATGCCGAGGGAGGAACCGAGTGAAGACGTCCTGCGTTCTAAGGCAGAATGCAGCAATCGGGCAGCGAGAGAGAGATCGGAATTCGTCTCCTCTTCGGTGTCGAATTGAAGCCGGCGGTAGATCCGTCACCTTCAATCTTCCCTATGCTGGAATCGGCCTCACAGTACCCTCGTGATCAGGGCAAAGGCACCGACTCCAGTACTTTGAAAATAACTCGAAAGGGGTACTTACGTGACAAGGGAGGGATCGCCGCCGGTGGTGGAGATCCGCCGATGCCTTCTTCCTTATGCCTATGTCTCGGACGGCGGCTCTTCAAGGATTTCTGGACTGAGAAGCGCCGTGGAGGTAGAGGACGCGAGGGGGGAGAAGACGCCTGGTTCTCGGGTTGAACAAGGTGGGAGACGAGAGGGGAGAAGCCTCGTGCGAGGAGAGAGAGGGTGCCACACCAAATGCCAATCTCTGGATTAATTTTTCGATCCATTGTACATTGTGTTTACAGAATATATACAAAATATAATGCGAGCCCTAATTACATGTTAACCTAGCTCGCAACTTAGTCTAATGTCAAAAATGCGCAAGGCACAACCCGCCTTGCTAGGTCTCTACTTCAAAACTTGACGTTGACATGAAATAGAAGACGCCACATAAACCGGGCCTAGCGCCCAACTCGAAAATCAAAAGCTAAAGTCCCTAAGCCTTGTGGACTTAGGGCGGGGACCTCGTGTGGGTTACCGCCCACACTTCGGAATTTCGAGCACGGGTCAAGTCCGATTGACTCAGACCTGAACCTAAGCCTCTCGGCTTTAGATAGGCTCAAGCGTTCGGGGAAATTGGACTCACGCTCGGATTATCCTGATCAAGCTCGGTGAGCCTCGCAATAGGTTCTAGAACGCCTTGAGTTCCACCTGGTTTGAGCACTCTTTCGGACCTAGTTGCTCCTCCCACGCCGCCCGCTGCAACTGTCTCGAGTGCTGACTTAGCCTCGTTTGGACTGTCTTCAAGTTGACTTAACGATTGCGCCCACAAGTCCGAGGCCTTTTGCCTTGGCCGACTGGTTCCGGCCTGATTACGCCGAGTTGGGTCTGGACCTACAAGTTGGTCCGTAACAGAAGCGCCTGATGTCTTGGCGCATGAGTGGCGTTGGCTGCGTCTCCCATCAGCGTCATGGCTGTTTTGGTTTGCCATGAACCGTTTGGGTGATGTGCTTGTTATATTGGTGTGGTTGACGCTAAGTTTGTTTTGCCCCTACGTTTGGTCTCTGTATTGCTGCCGCTTTGGTGGAACGCCGTCTTGTTAAGGACATTAACGCAGCCCATCCGCATGGTGTGCGGAGGGCTTGGGCGTGCGGCTTTTGGCCTCTCAGCTTTTGTGCTGATCGTTGGTTATTTCTGTCGTTACGTCGGCTTTATGGATTCTCAGTACGTTTCGGGCGCCGGTGGGCAGTTTTTTAATGCTGTTCTTCCTAAAACGTCGTCCGCAGTGATGTCGAAAACGAAACGATGATTGACCGTCGGTAGCTATCGGTTCTTTTGTGGCCGGGGCCTCTGACGTTGTCGATGTGTTGCTACCTGGTTGATCCTGCCAGTAGTCATATGCTTGTCTCAAAGATTAAGCCAATGACACAGACACGGGTGGACTTAGTGTTGTTGGTCATGGGGAGATATTTCAACGTTGGGTACAAATCTATCCAGGTGAAGTCATCAAAGTAGGATCTATGGACCATTATTTCGAGTTGACAGAAAGAACCTCTTACGTGGCCACAGAGCAAAGAGAGCCTCACATGGAGCCTAGTGAAGCACGTACCATTCCTCACATAGTAGGGACACCACCTCTTGAGAAAGACTCAACCAAAGAGAAAGAAATGCATCATACGAGTCACGAGTGGGAGAAGTATGATCAAACACTCAAGGAAATCAAGGAAATGTTGAAAGCCTTGACCCCTACTAATGAAAGAGGAAATCATGAAAAGCCGCAACCTCTTCCACGAAAAACGGGCAATGCTCAAACTTATAGGAGGATCTATTCAAATAAAGGTCTCCTTCCCAAGCCCGGACCTCTTCAAGGAGAAACGCAAACTATGACTACACAGAATGCCATTTCTACTTATAAGGTCATAGCCCATCCAAAAAAGACTAAACCAGGCATCCAACCAAAACCAGCAGAAGAAAAGGTTGAGAGGGAGGGCACGACAAAGCCCAAAGTAGATGCTGAAGCAATGAGTCGAGATCTATCAAAGGGGTGTGAAAGCAAAGACAATCTCGACACGTTACCTCTTGGTAAGGCGGTGCATAATACCAAAGATGTTGAGTCATTCGCATCATGGACCACCCAGGAAATTTTGGATGAGATTGATCTCCTATGTCAGGATTTCGATCTAAGTGAGGAACCCGCACCTAGTGTGATCCAGTTAGTATCACAAGAAGATCAGCTTAAGAATGAAATGCAGGGATCCAGTTCGACATCCATACCGGGCCAAAAACAGGATGAGTCTTTAAGGTGTCAAGCTCCACCCACAAGAGAAAAAGAAGAAGAACCTTATGAGCTTGAACCCCTTGAGCACATACTTCCTAATGACACAATGGAATTAGTCAGGTACCAATTACAGGAAGAACTCATTCTAGATGGAAACGGGCCCCTCGACAATGAGAGCATAGGATCCAACTCCGGAGATGCCCCCATGGAAATGGAAGAAGTAGGGCATCCCACCAAGGACAAGAGTATGCAACCACCTTCTCTTCCTGCCCAAGATAACATAGAATCTCAGGAGGGTGGTATGAATTTGAATCTCTCAAAGTCTTCTTGTCCAAAGGCACGAACGAAGCTCCAACAATGGGCGACCCAAGTATTAGTGAATGAAATTCCACGACAACCACAAGAGAGCCAAGTTTGTGGGATGATCCGAACAAAATCTGAAGAGGTCGCCACTTACCAAAGGCAAAAGAAGAGCCCTAGCAAACCTGGACTCGGGCAAAGAACTAAGCCGCCCACTATCCAGGAATTGTTAGAGGAAGAAATTTTGGCCACATCAGATGGAATCCTCCCCGAGTCAGAAAGTGATGACATGAGCAGCTCAGAGAACCAGCTTGATAGTACAGGCATCTACCCGAATATCAACCCAGAGAAAAACCACTACAACGAGGTAGATCGAGTAACCCTTAGTGCACATTCAGAACAATGCAAAGTCGAAGGGTACTCACGGGCCGCCTTAGTCTCTCCCCAAAGTCAGATACATCCTAAGGAGGGTGGTCATCACCCATTCAACAAAACGACTCTGGGGCACTACATTGAAAAGCTTTACCCAGAGCGATGGAGAGCTTATCAGTTTCCAGACTCTCCAAATTGCAGCCGAGAGTTGTGGAATCCTTTCAGCCCACTTGGAACATGCACGACAGAGTCACCCTTAGCCCAAGACTCTGAAGGAAGAAACACAGTAAAGGCACCTCGGGCTATAGCAAAGGATAAAGAACGAGCATTGAGCATAGTGGAGCAACAAGCTCCACGAACGGGCCGCAGGCTGTGGCAAGCCCACGATCGTGGCAAGGTCACCCACAGTTTGAGGGCACAGAAAAGAGCAAACAGCTGCAAGGGCAGCATAGTATATATATCGGGCACCTGCCTCGTGACTATGGTCCAGGGCAATCTCGACTCAGCCGAATGGATCGAAGTAATGAAATGACTCGGGTGATTACCAAGGTTTACTCTAGAGGCCCGAGAAGGTGTTTTGTCTACTTGAGAAAATCCTTAAAGGTGCTGCCTAGAGACTATGGACCAAAGAGGAAACGGAAAGAAGAGAGTGGCTGCGAGCAAGTTCACCAAAAGAAATCTTCGTTAAGAGCTTGGGGACAAGCTCCATTTCAGGAGGGTGGATCTGATACGGGTCAACCTTCGACTTGGCCGAGAGCAGCCACTAATGAGGTTAAGAGGAGCCATAGCGGGCGAAACAAGGCTGCCCTTCATGTGGAATCAGGCCCTTCATGACCGTGTTGACCCCCAAAATGGGTCAAGAGGGAGGAGTGGGAGGCGTAGAGCAGCTGGTGCAATCCTTGCATGCAAATGGAATTTAGCTTAGAATTGTAGCCGAGGGAGGAGCGGGAGGAGAGGCAACGACTCTAAGCAAAGGTTCTTGAATACCAAGGAGGTGGGTTGAGTCCAAGTCCGGTCTAGTCCAGCCTAGGTCTTCGCTAAACCCAGTCACTTAGGGTCAGCCTAGGGCGAACCTAGGCGAATTCTGATCTGAACCAAGGCCCACAACGTGCGGGCTAAGGGGAGAACGAGTTAGGGTCGAGACACTAAGTCTCGAGTTTGATTTCTTGCTTGCGTTTCTTTGTTTTAGCGTGCGCAATTGCTTTGGCATTCAATTCCGTTTTGGATTTCGTTTTTGAGGTTTGGATCACATGTTTAGATCCACTTTTGATTGAGAGCTATAAATACATTGTACTCCTTTGTTTTGGTATGCGTTTTTTAGACAATTATTATGGAAGTAGAAAATTTGGAGGTAATTTAGAAGAAGGAAAATTCATTGTCAAGTGTCTCTCTCTCTCCTCACGGATTGATCTCTCTTCTCCCTTTGCGCAATTCTTCTACCCGCGCCTCTTGTCATCTCTCTTCTCTTGAACACATTTGGGAATGTCGGCAACCATGGCGAGATTTCTGAAGAAGATCTTCAATCCAGCGGGTATTTCTTCTTTCTATGCCTAAATCTCTTTTCTCTTCTCATCCACTCGCCCAAGGAATCGACGGCTTGAAGACTCCTCTTGCTCCGGCGTGAAGAGCTCTCCACAAGACCATGGCTTACCCCAAGAGATCAGCAACGAACTAGTGCAGCCAACACTCCCCACCGTGAAGCTTGAGGCTACTCGTTCCCGGGAAGGCTCGTCATCTTTTAGGCAACTAGAAGGTGAGGGCAGACGACCAAAGGCTTCCGATTTGAGAGGTTAGTGCATTCGTTTAAGAGCTGAAATTGTGTAACACCGTTGTGTCGATTTGAGTTGAGATTCTGCCATTAAGGGACTATTGATCTTCACGGTTTCAGCCAAGAGGATCACTGGTTCACTTAGGAAGAAGCTCTCCCTAAATCGGTTCTTACGAGTCACAAGGGAGACTCTTAGCCGATAGCAAGGATCTCGCAATTTCGAGGGTCTTTTCCTTCGGTTTTCAAGTATCATTTCATGTGTTAGTTATGTTCTTGTGCCTGTTAGCTTGCTGTGTGAAAAAGTGAAAAACAGAAAGAAAAACAGAAAAAGAAAGAAAGAAAAGAGGCGAGAATTGAAAAAGAAAAAGAAAATAAGAATCGCCCAAAAGAAAGAATCATGAATGTGGCAAGCTAGAGGCAATTCGGTTCAAATTAGTGTCTCGCCGGAATCTGTAATTCCCGGCCACTGCTGCTAACATTCCGGCCAGTTTCTGGAATATCCGGTGAGCATTTGGGGGTAATCTCAGGCCGATCTCCATCAGGCTCGATCTGCACTAGAACCTCTCCAAGGATCTCGGTCACATTTGGGGAGAAACCACGTGTGGCGTGGAGGAGCTCCTAGGTGACGCCACCTAGCCGCCGGTGCATTTGGTGAATCAGCCTCGTTCCTACAAAAGAGGTAAGTGGATCTCCAGCTTGGGCCATTCGCCATCTCCACCCTACGCTTAGTCCGTGTGGCAAGCATCGGGACACTTAGAGAGATCCTAGGATTTGAGTAGGAAGTGACGCACATTTGGTGGAGCACTAATTCGCCACCTCATAAAGTGTTTTTCTAGAATAGGAATCCCAGCTAGATAAGTTAGGATATTCCCCAACTTCGTAGGGAAGCAGCCTCATCCAGTTGCCACTTGTTCCTCCCTCAGCCTAGTCACCACATTAGCCAACTACCCAAGTCCATCTCCCCACATTTGTTGTGCCACCTAGCTAGGCACCTCACCACCTTTCCTATCCTCTCTCCTAACATCTAGGAGATAGCCTCTACAGGTCGCCACCTAGCCTTCACTTTAGCTAGGAACTCTCCCAGCCACACACCTCACCAATCTGGACGCCACCTCACCTAGACACCTCACCCAAATCCCTAGCCTCTCTCCTAAGTATTTGGGAGATAGCCTTCTAGAAGTGCCACCTCGCCTAGCATCTTGGAGAACGATTCCCTTGTGGAATATCCTCCATAATTCTCAGCCCCATTTCTCTCATCCGTTTTTATCCTAGTTCACACTTGAGTTACCTCAAGTTACTGCACCCCATTCCCCCTTACCATTCCCATTTCCTCAAACCGAGCAGCCTAAACCTACCCTAGCTACTTTGTAGGAACCCACGATTTAGGCCCTTCCCTTCACCAGGTCAACCTAGGATTTGAACCTTAGGACCCACCTTGCCTAACCTTTCATTGACCCAGCTCATTGGCCGAACCTAGCCCGGGCCCACCTGGTCCCACCTGGTCCGAGCTCACCCTGCCCAAGACCCGCACCTAGTTGGTTCCAACCGTAGCCCACAAGGAAGTCCGCCTAGTGCATCCTTGAGAGTCTTGGAACCGGCGGGTCTTGCCCCAGCCATCTCCGGCATCCTCAGGCCGCCGCCGGCCACCTCTGCTACTTTTCCGGCGACCTTCCGGCGTGGATCCCCGCAGGTCCCCAAGTCAGCCAGCAAGTGCATGGAGAGCTCCTAGGCGATTTCAGCAAGGAGATTCCTCAATCGCGCGACCCTTGGAGCGCTCTAATCCACCGACCGGCGTCTTCATCATTGGAGCCACAGCCCTACGCCATTCTCTCCTCTTGTGTTGCTGTTAGTCCTCGAGTGTGGAATCTCACCTCGAGGCGTGTGGTTGCTTCGCCAAGCTAGCCTTGGCCGGTACACCCTACCCTTCTCTTTAGACTCGAGGGTGGTAGCATTTTATTTCTGCATTTTGATTTCAGCCCGACCTTGGGGTCGTCGTTGTGCATAGAGGGACCTCCACGGCACTGCGCCAAGGACACGACCTCGTGCCGACATTAGCCTCCTACGGGCGGGTGTGGTTTGATTCGATTAGGTTTGGTTTGATGGTTTGTTGAGTGAGTTTGAGTGATTTTCATCAAATGTATCGCTTCCGCTTGTACTAGCCTCACAGCTTTTAGTCAATTGTAGTAGGATTTGCTTGGGTTTGGGATTAGCCATTCTTGTATTCCGCTGCCTATTTGGGATTTTTAAGTCGGGGTCCTGTCCGACTGGGTAGTGTCATTGTTTTATTTGTCCTAGGAAAGTCTTCTGGTTGGTCCAAGGTGATCGTGGGGGTAGGCACAGCCGTTGGTTTCAGACTTAGGTCGGCCACGGGCAAGACCCTACCATTAATCGCGCGAATTCGATTTCTGTATCCCTACTGTTCCCGACCCGACGCTGTCCGCGAGCAGCGGAAGACCGGGCACAGGAGGGACTACAGCAGCCGATTGATGCAAATGATCTCCCATACATGTGATTTGGGCGACGGCTCCCGGGTGAAAGGGGCTAACGCGAAAATCACTTGGTCTACCATAAGTATTTTTGAAGTACGAATCCGCCTTGTGTATCCCTAGTGTTCCGAGCACTTTCTGCAAGCAGCGGAAGACCGGGCACAAGAGGGACTACAGCAAGGTCCATCGAGCCGAGCAAATGTTTCACCAGCCCCCCCCCCCCTCCGACGAACCTCATAGGTGCTGGTAGGGTCTTGCCCGTGGCCGACCTAAGTCTGAAACCAACGGCCGTGCCTACCCCCACGATCACCTTGGACCAACCAGAAGACTTCCTAGACAAATTAAAACAAAGACACTACCCAGTCGGACAGGACCCTGACCTAGAAAATCCCGGATAGGTAGCGGAATACAAGAGAGGCTATACCCAAACCCAAGCAAAACCTACTACACAAATCTAAGAGATGTGAGGCTAATACAAGCGGAAGCGATACATTTGTTAAAAATCACTCAAACTCACTCAAGCAAACCATGCAAACCACGCCTAAACGCACAAACCACACCAACCCGTAGGAGGCTAGTGCTGGCACGAGGTCGTGTCCTTGGCGCAGTGCCGCGGAGGTCCCTCTATGCACAACTACGACCTCACGGTCGGGCTGAAAGCAAAATGCAGAAATAAGTGCTACCTCCCGCGTGTCTAAAGAGAGGAGTAGAGTGTACCGGCCAAGGCTAGCTTGGCTAAGCAGTCAAAAGCCTCGAGGTGAGATTCCACACTCGAGGACTATCAGCAACACGAAAGAACGGGGCTGATGCAGAGCTGAACTCCAAAAGGAAGAGGCCGGGCGTGAAGACAAGCCACTCCAAGAGACGCGTGAAGTAGGATCACCCCGCCGGAATCGCCTAGGAGCACTTCAACGCCTTGCTGGATGTCTGGGGGACCTTCTGGAATCCACGCCGGAGAGTCGCCGGAAAAAGAGCAGAGGTGACCGGAGGTCGCCGGAATATGCTGGATCAAGGCCCGCCGGTTCCAAAGACTTCAAGGATGCGGCTAGCAATGCCGCGGTCTTCCTTGGCGCTAAGGTTGAAACCAACTAGGCGCGGGACTTGGACTGAGTGGGTTCGGACCAGGTGGGACCAGGTGGGCCCGGGCTAGGTTTGGCCAGCGAGCTAGGTCATAGGTAGAGTAGGCTAGGTAGGTCCTACGGTCAAAGTCTTAGGTTGACCGGGTGTAGGGAAGGGACTCAAATGAGGGTTCCTACAAAGTAGCTAGGGTAGGTTTGAGTGGCTCGGTTTAGGGTAGATGAGAAAATGGAAATGGAAAGGCAAGTGGTAACTTGGTAAGTTCGGGTAAGCTCGGGGTAATTGGGTAGGGTAGAGTTGGCTAAGAATATGGAGAATATTCCTTGATAGGATTGTCCTCCAAGATTCTAGGCTAGGTGGCGTTCTAGAAGGGCTATCTCCCTAATACGTAGGAGAGAGGCTAGGGATGTTGGTGAGGTGTCTAGGTGAGTGGCACAACAAATGTGGGGACTAGGCTGAGTGAGGGGCAAGTGGCAACTGGATGAGGCTGCTTTCCTACGAAGTTGGGGGATATCCTAACTTATCTAGCTGGGATTCCTATTCTAGAAAATCACTTTATGAGGTGGCGAATTAGTGCTCCACCAAATGTGCGTCACTTCCTACTCCAATCCTAGGATCTCTCTAAGTGTCCCGATGCTTGCCACATGGACTAAGCGTAGGGTGGAGATGGCGAATGGCCCAAGCTGGAGATCCACTTACCTCTTTTGTAGGAACGAGGCTGATTCACCAAATGCACCGGCGGCTAGGTGGCGTCACCTAGGAGCTCCTCCACGCCACACGCGGTTTCTCCCCAAATGCGACCAAGATCCTTGGAGATATTCTAGTGCAGATCGAGCCTGCTGGAGATCGGCCTGAGATTACCCCCAAATGCTCACCGGATATTCCAGAAAACTGGCCGGAATGTTAGCAGCAGTGGCCGGGAATTTCAGATTCCGGCGAGACACTAATTTGAACCGAATTGCCTTTAGCTTGCCACATTCATGATTCTTTCTTTTGGGCGATTCTAATTTTCTTTTTCTTTTTCAATTCTCGCCTCTTTTCTTTCTTTCTTTTTCTGTTTTTCTTTCTGTTTTTCACTTTTTCACACAGCAAGCTAACATGCGCAAGAACATAAACTAACACATGAAATGATACTTGAAAATCGAAGGAAAAGACCCTCGAAATTGCGAGATCCTTGCTATCGGCTAAGAGTCTCCCTTGTGACTCGTAAGAACCGATTTAGGGAGAGCTTCTTCCTAAGTGAACCAGTGATCCTCTTGGCTGAAACCGTGAAGATCAGTAGCCCCTTAATGGCAGAATCTCAACTCAAATCGATACAACGGCGTTACACAATTTCAACTCTTAAACGAATGCACTAACCTCTCGAATCGGAAGCCTTTGGTCGTCTGCCCTCACCTTCTAGTTGCCTAAAAGATGACGAGCCTTCCCGGGAACGAGTAGCCTCAAGCCTTCACGGTGGGGAGTGTTGGCTGCACTAGTTCGTTGCTGATCCCTTGGGGTAAGCCGTGGTCTTGTGGAGAGCTCTTCACGCCGGAGCAAGAGGAGTCTTCGAGCCGTCGATTCCTTGGGCGAGTGGATGCGAAGAGAAAAGAGATTTAGGCATAGAAAGAAGAAATACCCGCTGGATTGAAGATCTTCTTCAGAAATCTCGCCATGGTTGCCGACATTCCCAAATGTGTTCAAGAGAAGAGAAATGACAAGAGGCGCGGGTAGAAGAATTGCGCAAAGGGAAAAGAGAGATCAAGCCGTGAGGAGAGAGAAAGGCACTTGACAAATGAACTTCTATTCTCAAATTTTGCATGCAGATCCAAAAGAATCCTAAATATTTATAGTACTGAATTAAAAAGCGGATCTAAACAATTGATCCAACCCAAAATCAAAATCCAAAACGGAATTGATTACCAAAGCAAATGCGCACTCTAAAATCAAAGAAAACGCAAGCAAACTCGAACTCGAGACTTAGTGTCTCGACCCTAACTCGTCCTCTCCTTAGCCCGCACGCTGTGGGCCTTGGTTCAGTCCAGAAATTCGCCTAGGCTCGCCCTAGGCTGACCCTAAGTGCATGAGTATAGCGAAGACCTAGGTTGGACTAGACCGGACTCGGACTTGACCCCTTTCGCCTTGGTCCTCAAGAGCCTCGCTTAGAGCCATTGCCTCTCCTCCCGCTCCTCCCTCGGCATCGATTCTAAGCTGAGCATGTTCAGTTTGTAAGGTCTGCACCTGCTGCACTACGCCTTCCTTTTGACTCAGCCTTGAGTCATCTTGGCCTTGTAGGGCCTTAATCGCATGAAGGGCGGCTTGGCCCCGCGCCCTTTGGCTGCTCTCAGCGACATCTGTGGCTACCCTAGGCCACTCTGTAGGTTGACCCGTATCAGGTGCTTTGGGCGATCGCTCTCGGGTAATACGGGCTAACGCGAAAATCACCTGGCCTACCATAAATCTTATTTTTCGGAAATCCACCTTTGGTCGGGCACATTCTCCGCAAGCAATTGAAGACTTTAAACCCCCCAAGTCCGCCCAACCTCGGATGTGCATCTCAAACTTAGCCAGCACATGCCCCACACAAATTCCACCTGCGTCCGACCTATGGCCAGTCGCTTTCGCCTACATAGGAAAGCTTATTCAAGGTTTGTGCGCTACGTCGTCGGGGAATCCTCGCTATATGCCACCCAGCATGAATTTTTTGAAAAAGCTATGGCAGACCAAATGATTTTCGTCTTTTTCCCTTATACTCCGGAGCGATCACCCAAAGCACCTTAAATAGGAGACTCGTTCAACTTGTGGCCTCTCAACTTTGGAGTGCCCCTATTTGTCCCTTTGGAACAGGGCGCCGGATCGGGTGAGAGCACCATCGTTCCATGCCCGCGAGCCATTGCCGTGGCAGAGGCAAAGCCAATGTCCTAGGCGGTGCTGGAGATGGTGGCTAGGGATCAAGGCCGTTTGATTGACTCCGGCCACTCGCCCAGCCTTGGCACATACAGCCATCCTAAATACAGCAAAGGGAGGTTGTCCCCTCGAACAGGGACATTTCTCCAAAGGCCATGCTGGACGGTGGCCAAGGGAGCAAGGCCGTTCGAGTGAGGGGTAAATACAGCATAGGGAGGTAACCTCCCTTCGAACAGGCACATTTGTCCAAAGGCCACCCACGCTGGACGGTGGCCCGGGGAGCAAAGGCCGTTCGAGTGAGGCAGATCCAGCCAAGCTAAATACAGCAGAGGGAGGTTGTCCCCTCGAACACGCACGTTTTTTCCCAAAGGCCATGCTGGCCAAGGTTCGCCCAGCCAGCCGTGGCCTGGGCCACACATGTGCCGCATGGAGCAAGGCTGCTGCACCCACCGCCCCTGGCTGCGCATCTGCAGCATTCCGCTGCTTTGGCCACCGTGCGGCCTCCTTGTGCCGCCTGTAGTTCGGCAAGAGCTGGCCTGGCTACAAGTTGAGGTGTCAGTCAGAAAGTTTCACCAAGGCAAAATTTTGCTAAGGCAAATAGGTTGCTATTTTAGCCTCGCGGTTTTGGGCCCTTCAAGGGGAGGGATGAATCGATGCGACAAAAGGCTGAATCTCAGTGGATCGTGGCAGCAAGGCCACTCTGCCACTTACAATACCTCGTCGCGTATTTAAGTCGTCTGCAAAGGATTCTGTTACAGACCAATTTCCAGGTCCCGTGCAGATAGAGGCAGAGCAGGCCGAACCCAGTCGGCGTAAGAGGAAGGCGTCAGAGATTTGGGCGCGTTCTCTTCAGCTCGCGCAGGTAAGTCCCAAGGAGAAGGATTCTGCACCAGCGTCAGTTGCAGTGGGAGGAGCGGGAGGAGCAGCTGAAGCCAAGACGGTGCTTGAACTGGGTACGTCTCAGGGTGATTGTGATTCTAGAGTGGGTCTCACTAAGCTAGTCGAGTCTTAACCAAGTGAGTCTGGTCTTATGTCCCTTGAGGCTAGCCAAAGACCAAGGTCTTAGGCAAATGGCTCGGTCAAACTAGACCGAGCTCTTGATCTAACCAACCGAAGTGAGGGCGGGTCCCCTCACGAGGTCCCCACCCTGGGCTCACAAGGCTCAGGGGTTTAACCTTTTTGTTTACGAGTTGGGCATTAGGCCCGAGTCTAGTTTAAATGTTTTTTGTTAAGTAAATAGGCTTACTTCCATTGGGTTTTGAAATAAGGACCTAGCCAAGCGGGTTGTGCTTGGCAATGTGGATTTGGATTGTGGGTAGAGAACGAGATCTGGATTGTAGACTCGTTCAATTAGGACATGTATATATTGTTTTGGATCTTAGAGTTTGTATCGAATTTTGGACTAAGGAAAGCATTTTGCTAAGTTGTATTCTCTCTCCTCCTCGTGAGGCTGTCTCTCTCTCCCTCGGTCTAGATGCGAGTTCTTCATCTTCTTCGTCAGCCATCGAGTTTCACATGGTGAAATCTGCGGTGCCTCTCATCCCCTCGCGTCCCCTTGGCCTGTGACGCTTCCTAATTCCAGCAAAGCTTCGGGCATCGGAGATATTCCGGTGGTGAACTCAAAGCACGACGGCTTGCGGCGGATTCCTCCCTACCGGCGGCAATCCCTCCCTCGTCCACGGCTGATTCCCCTTTGAAACTGCAATTCCAGCAAGGTTGGTACCTTCTTCTCGACCCCGGTGAAGTTGAGAGGCTGCCCTTGCAACAGGGAAGGCTGAATTCGTTTGAGAATCCAGCAGCGACGGCTAAGAAATTACTTCTAGTTCTCGGCTTTCTTCTTGATTTTCGTAAAATTAATCTAGGACAGAAGTTGCTTAAGAGCGAGGCTTTCTTCTCGGCAAACTCGTGAGGAAGGTCTGTGCTAAATAGCAAGTTCTGCTTTATATTATCCTACGATCTTCTTGAAGAAAGTTCTTGAAACTTTGGGTTAATTCAGCCATAAAACGAAGAACGCGAGCGGTGGAAGTAGTCGAGTTTTAGCAAAGTAAAACTCGGTTTCTGTCCTCCCTCTTCTCCTTCGGTCCAGCAGGCTAAAACGTCCTGCTCTTCAAGATCTAACCGGTGGACTATCAATCGTACGAGTTCATTGTAATCGTCCAATCAAGTGCTCCAACATAGCCAAGTTTGGGTGAAATCGCTCGGTTGGATAGTGAGTTCGCGTCCTTGCCGGAATTCTGCTGTCTTCCGACGTGACCTGCAACTTCCGGCGCCATCTCAAGACTCTGGCGTCTTAGGACAGCCCTGCCCTTGTGCGAGCCGAAGTCTGCGTGAAGCTTGAAGGGGCGTTCTGGTCTTTGGTGAGATTGAACTCAAACCAGGCCGGTCTTCCTCTCTCGGCGCGAGTCTACGTGCAGTCAACTCGGACCAGGTAAGTCCAATCCTCACCGTCCTCCTGTACACGTGTCAGCCATCCAGTTATCACCCCCAGCTCGTGTCCCACCTGGCCCATCGTGCCCCTTACCCGAAACTTAGTTATTTTCCACGTTCCTTAGCTTTAGGACCACTAGACGCCACCTCGCCATCTTCCATTTTGGCTAAGTCTCCTCCTCCTCTCGCAAGCAATATCAGCCACACATCTGGCCACGTGGCAGCATCTCCTTGCCCACGAATAGGTCTCCCCTCCAGCTCGCCAGTCCCTTTTTCACCAAGCTCTCGTAGTTCGCCACCTCAGCCCACGCGAGTCCCCCTTTGGCGTGCCACTTCCTCATTTCGAGCCCCTTTTCCCAAATTGTAGCGCAAGTCACTTAAGACCTGCACGTACCCTCAATCACGTCCTCATTCATTCCCCAACTACAGTTAATCTTAGCTGTTGATCCATCCACGTGTCTGCATCTCCCTTAGCCACGAGTTCCTCCAAGCCAAGTCGCCCCACTTCCCCTAACCGTCTTCAATCGTGGCCCTTGATTTTGGCAACGTGTCACCATCTCCTTGCTCGAGAGACCTACTCGAGTCACTTAGTCTTTTTAGTCTTAGGAAACCCTCTTAGCTCGAGCTTAGTCCTAAGTCAATTTGACTTAGCCCCTAACCCGACTTAGGTGTCTTAGTCAAACCTAACCCAGTTTGACCTTGACCGAATCCAGTCACCTAGTCGTCTTCTTCTTATTTGACTTGAGCTCTTTAGTCCTAACCTCTTTCCAGCCTTAGATACTCGGTCAACCCGAGCCCAGCTAGAACCAACCTAGTTGACTCGAGCCTAGCTCGAGTGACCCAGCTAACCTATCCCTAACCGAGGTCAGCCCTTGCCTAAGCCCCTCGTCCGAGCTCACCTTAACCTCACTTTCTCTAGTTCACCCTCTCAGTTTGACCCCCCTCTTAGCTAGGATAACCTCCCTTGTTAACCCAAGCCCCTTTTGACCCTCGGCCTACCCAGCCCGAGCCCTCTTAACTTGACTGACCTACCCTTAGAGCCCCGCCAGTTCCAGCCCAGCCCAGCCGTAGCTAGGGACTAGGTTCAGTCGGCGACGCTAGCGCACCGCTAGCAGTCCTCGGCCAGCACCTCGGTCGCGTCCCGTCGTCGGATTTACTACCGGCGTCCGTGGCTGAGCCATTCGGAGAATAGGCAGGTAGGCACTGCCGAACTCGGCTTTCGCCCCCCTCGTCCTGTCCGCGGCTTCTGTCCAGCCTAGCGGCGACAGTCGGTCGCCCTCTCCTCTCGGCTCCAGGCAGCAGGTGGCTGCCTAGTCGGCCTTCCCTCGCCGACCCGTCTTCAGTCGGCAGGCGGCACTCGTCAGCACATCGGCGACGTCCAGTCGCTGCTCCGCCGGTGCCCAAGGCGACAACCACTCGCCTTTGTTCCTGCCGCCGCCTCCGCAGTTCTGCTCTCGGCTAACCGACTCCTTCCGCCAGCCAACGCCGCACGTAACTCGCTGTCCTCTCGGCCACTCGTCAACAGGCAGCCCGATAGCAGGTCCGCGCCATTCTCGGCCGCGCGTCCACCGGCCATTCCCGACAGTAGGCGGCTGTCGCTGCTTCCCCGCGCTTCCGTCTCCGCTCAGCAGCAGACTGCTGCTCCAGCCGGCGTCTGCCAATCCGTCCGACAGCAGGAGGCTGTCCAGGCCGCGCGCTCCACGCCGGCCCGTTGCTGCATTGCCCGGGGGTTGGTCTTCACCCCGCGGTTGTTCCGGCTCAGCCAAGGCTAGCTCTTGGCCGGTAACACCTTAGCCCACTTGTAGATTCCGGGGAGGGTGTTTTGCTTTCTGTTTTAGGATTCCATTTAGTTTGTTTTAGTTATTGTTTTAGCCCAAGGCTTCGGCCTAGCTCCCTGCCGTGGTACCTCAAGGGCCAGCTGCCCGAGACACGACCACAAGGAGCCGACCGTACCCATTTGCTTATTGCTGGGCGTGGTTTGTTCGCTAGTAGTATAATTTGGTCAATGGTTTGTTCTTGAGTGAGAAGAGTGAATTCTTGTATCGCTTACGATTGTAAAGCCGTGTCACCTATTGTAGTGTTGCCTTAGGTCTGCCCGTAGTTAGGAATTGGGAATTAAGGGTTTTTCGCACCTGAGTCTCCTGTCCTAAGGGTTTTTGCGCCGGGGTCTGTCCGGCCGGGTAGAAGTGTTGTAATTATTTGTCTTAGGATTTTCAGTTTTTGAGTAGCACTCAAGAGACCTGGGAAGGTAGGTCGCTCTTGGTTAGGAAATTCAAGTTCTAGCAGGAGTGGGCCTAACAATTGGTATCAGAGCCGTCTTGAGGCTGTTATAGAAGTTCAAGCACTCGTTCCAAGAAGATTCGGCTTCAGCAGATCTGTCCAAGCGGAGAGTGTTTGAAGATTAGTTTCGGCAGTGTGATTTCCCTGTGCATTAGTTTAGGAATTTTTCTTTGTCGTTGGCTCCAAATAGCCAAATTCCTTGGTTTGTGCGTGTTTTCACTGGGTGCCTAACTCACGAATTCTATGGGTAAATCCAAGAAGAACGTGAGCTCCGATGAGCCTGTTCTTGAGGACATTCCTCAGGAGCAAGCAGGAGATGCCCCTCCAACTCAAAGGGGGCAAGTTCCGGACTATGCCTTAGGTAGAATCCTAAGCATAGAGAAGGAATTGCTACAAATGCGTAGCGAAATGGCCAAAGTTGAGAACTTTAGGAAGAAGGACTTGGATCGTCAGAACGCGGAACACCAAAAGGAAATGGATGAAATCCGCGCCATGTTCAGACAGTTGGCCAACAACCAGGCCCAAGTCGTTGTAGAGCAGAGGACCACTCAGGGTCCGAATCAACAGAAAGGAAAAGGTTTGCTAGTTATACCTGGCTACCAAACCGACACTGAGGTTAATCCCAACAACATTTCACATGTTGGGACGAGCATGGAAGGAGGTAGAGTCATGGGACCACCTCCAGACAGGTATCTAAACGAGCCTACAAGTGAATACTACAGACCTCCTCAAGGTCAACAAACTAGTCAACCCATTCGGAACCCAATTTTTGAGCTTTCCGAAGGAGAGGACGAAACACCACTTCGTCCTAGGAGAACTCGAAGAGAGCCTACACGTTTTGAAGAGAGACGGACACCTTCCGTCAAATATGATTTCCCTAAGTTCAATGGGGAACATCTTCGAGAATGGCTATTCATGGCCGAACGTTTCTTCTTGTGTCACCATGTACCACAAGAAGAATGGATTGAAATCACCACGGCCAACATGACCGGCGAAGCAACAACCCACTACCTCTGGTTTGAACATAAGACGGCCGACCCAACGTGGGAAAAATACAAAGCGAGTCTGCAGTTGCAGTTTGGAGACTCCACGTTCATAGATTATGACGAGGATCTCAAAAACTTAACCCAGACCACCACCGTGCCTGTCTACCAAAGGCAATTCGAGAGGTTGGCCAGCATGGTGCAATGGCCAGAGAAGGCCCTCATAGGGTCGTTCAAGGGTGGACTACGAAGCGATATCAAAAGAGAGATGAAAATCCATCGCTTCGGTAGTTTAGAAGAATGTTTCGCAATGGCCAGGTTATATGAGGAGAGAATTGAAGAGAGAAAAGAAGAAAAAAGAGAGAAACGAGAAAGAAAGGCTCGTAGGTCGGACAAGTTGAGGAAGAAACCCTCATTCTCCTCTACTTCTCGGAATCAAAGTAGAGAATTCCGTCCCCAAGGGAAGGAATTGGTTCCCTACAACCGTGGGAACGATTATAGGCCCAACCCAAGACCGGGCCATGACCTCCCAACACGTTACCTGACCCCAAAACAAATAGAGGAGTATAGAAAGAAGGGCCTATGCTTTAGATGTGAGGGTAAGTGGGAGAAGAACCACCAGTGCAAGGCACTATTCAACATCGTGGTGGTTGATGAACCGGAGACAAGCTCCAGTTCAGAAAGCGATTCCTCCTCTAGCTCTAGTTCCAGTTCCTCGTCTGATGAGGAAGTCCAAGTGAAGAGAAAAGGAAAGAAAATTGAATCTGAGGAACCACAGAAGGGAGAAACCTCGAACAGAGAAGACAAATCTGAAGAGGTTGAATCCTTACATTCTATCCAGGATCCCCATAAGGCTAACGCCATGAGAGTTTTTGGCCGCATCAATGGCCAGAAAGTTTTGATTCTGCTCGATAGCGGTGCAACAAACAACTTCTTAACCGAAGAAGCCGCTGAGAAGTGCAAGGTCACTCTCAATGAGAGCAGCGCACAGACTATAATCGTGGGAGGGGGTCATCGACTCAAGTGCATTCATGAAGGAAAGGGCATTGATGTCAACATCAAGAAGAAGAACTTCAAAGTGGATTGCCTAGTCATTCCATTAGACGGAGTCGACTTGATTTTAGGAATGCCTTGGTTCCTAACTTGGAAGGATACTCGTTGGGATGTGAAGAACTTTGCCATGACGTTCATCCCAGACGGAGAAGGGGAATCGATCACTCTTCAGGGACTCGCCAGCTCCACGCGTCCCAAGGCAGCATTGCGGTCCATCCAGCATGAGCAACCCGCTTGTTGGGTACTTACACTGGCTACGGATGTACCAGTAGCTGAAGATAAGGTGGAAGAACCAATTCCACCAAGCATTCAATTGGTCCTAGACCAATTTCCAGCCATTTTTGATGAGCCCAAAGGCTTACCGCCAAAACGGGCATATGATCATCGTATCGTCCTCGCACAAGGTGCGGAGCCTGTCAACGTCAGGCCATATAGGTATGGGCACAGCCAGAAGGTGGAGATCGAGCGCCTTGTGAAAGAAATGTTGGAAAGCGAAATCATTAGGCCTAGTTGCAGCCCTTTTTCTTCACCAGTTCTCTTAGTGAAGAAGAAGGACAACACTTGGCGATTCTGTATTGATTACAGGGCGCTGAATGAGGTGACCGTTAAGGATCGGCACCCCATACCAGTTATTGATGAGTTGTTAGACGAATTGGCCGGCGCCACAGTATTTTCCAAGATTGATCTCAGAGCCGGCTATCATCAGATCAGAATGTTCGATGAAGACGTCTTGAAGACAGCGTTCAGAACGCATGACGGGCATTATGAATTTCTCGTAATGCCTTTTGGACTGACAAATGCACCGGCTACATTCCAGCGGTGTATGAATGATGTGTTTAGAGCCCATCTCAGAGACTTCATCCTCGTATTTTTCGATGACATACTCATCTATAGTAAGGACGAGGAGCAACACAAGAGGCACCTGGAAATAACTCTAGGTATTCTTCAGGAGCACCAGCTCTTTGCGAAGATGTCCAAATGCAGTTTTGGACAATCTTCCATTGGATATCTCGGACACATCGTGTCCCGAGAAGGGGTTCGGGCAGACCCCGAAAAGTTGCACGCCATGGAGAAATGGCCTCTGCCCAAGGACCTCAAAGGTCTAAGAGGATTCCTCGGATTAACTGGGTACTACAGGAGATTCATCCAGGGATATGGCATTATTGCCCAGCCCCTCACCCAGATGCTGAAGAAAGGAGCCTTCTCTTGGACTGAGAAGTCGAGAGTTGCCTTTGACAAGCTGAAAGCAGCTCTAATGACCGCCCCAGTACTAACTCTCCCCGATTTCTCAAAGACTTTCACTATTGAAACAGATGCGTGTGAAGTCGGCATCGGAGCAGTACTAGGACAAGATGGTCATCCCATCGCGTATATGTCCAAGGCCTTGACTAGCCGGGCCAAGCCCCTCTCTACATATGAGAAGGAGTTGCTTGCAATCGTAATCGCGGTGGAAAAGTGGCGTCCATACTTGATTGGACGCAAGTTTATCGTCAGGACCGATCAAAACAGCCTGAAGTACATGTTGAAACAACGTGTGTCTACCCCCACTCAACAGAGATGGCTAGCGAAGCTCTTGGGGTATGACTTTGAAATCGAGTACAAGAAGGGTCCTGAGAACAAGGCGGCGGATTCTCTTTCCCGCCTCACTGAACAGTTGATGACTTTGTCTGTGGTGGAGACGGACATTTGGACGAGATTAGCCCAGGATCAACATGATGACCAGTCATTAAGGCTAATCAAGACTTCGGTTCAACAGAACCCCGGATCCATTCCTTTGTATTCAGTCAAAGGAAATCTTCTGTATAGGAAGGACAAGGCTGTAGTCCCTCCTAACTCTGGGCTAAGGCAGGAACTCCTGCAGCATTTTCATGACACCCCTGCAGCGGGTCATGAAGGGGTCGCTAAGACCCTTGCGCGAATAAAGGCCCAATTTTGGTGGCGAGGAATAAAGGCAGAAGTACAAAACTACGTCAAGAAGTGTATAGTCTGCCAGAGGGAGAAGTACGAGGCCATCAAGCCTCCTGGTCATTTGAACCCTCTGCCTATACCAACCAAGCCGTGGACTGATGTCACGATGGACTTCATCGACGCCATGCCTCGATCAGAAGGGAAAGAGGCAGTCTTAGTTGTCGTGGATCGGCTCACTAAGTATAGTCACTTCGCCCCCTTGCCGAGGTTGTATCAAGGGCCACTTGTGGCCAACGTCTACCAAGAGTATATCGGGAAACTGCATGGAATGCCACAGTCCGTCGTCTGTGACAGAGACTCCATCTTTCTGAGTGCATTCTGGCAGGAGTACATGAAGAATATGGGTACGACGTTAAACTTTAGTACTGCCCACCACCCACAAACAGATGGGCAAAGTGAAATCGTCAACCGGTCTTTGGAGACTTATCTCCGTTGCTTCGCAGGCGAACGACCATCAACATGGGTTAAGTATCTGCCTTGGGCAGAATGGTCGTACAACACGAGCCTTCACTCGTCTACTGGCATTACCCCTTACGAGGGTGTGTATGGATTTCCACCTCCACCAATACCAAAGTATGAAGGAGGTACTGCGGAAGATGATGCAGTAGATTGTGAGTTGCGCACCAGAGAAGAGGTCTTAGAATCTCTCAAGGAAAACATCGTCAAAGCACAAAATCGTATGAAGCAAGTATACGATAAGGGAAGAAAGGACCGGGAGTTTCAGGTGGGAGACTATGTGTGGCTTAAGAGGTTGCCTCTTAAGCAAAAGTCCTTGATGGGTCAGCCCTATTCGAAGCTGCTACCTCGATATTATGGACCCTATCCGGTGATTCAGAAGATAGGGAAGGCTGCGTACAGACTTGGCCTTCCAAGAACAGCGTTGGTACATCCAGTCTTTCACGTCACCAGGCTTAAGCCTCATCAGGGTGATGTACCTACTTTGATCGAGCAAGTCCCGGATAGTTTGCCAACTCCCTACCGTATTCTCAAACACAGGTATGTACAGCGGCAAGGGAGAACCAGGCACGAGGTGCTCGTAGAATGGGAGGGACCCGACAGGGGTACTTCTTGGGAGGAATTCGGGACGATCATTCACCGTTTCCCCTCTTTTAGCGCTCGAGGACAAGCGCAAGGTAGGGAGGGGGAATCTGTTACAGACCAATTTCCAGGTCCCGTGCAGATAGAGGCAGAGCAGGCCGAACCCAGTCGGCGTAAGAGGAAGGCGTCAGAGATTTGGGCGCGTTCTCTTCAGCTCGCGCAGGTAAGTCCCAAGGAGAAGGATTATGCACCAGCGTCAGTTGCAGTGGGAGGAGCGGGAGGAGCAGCTGAAGCCAAGATGGTGCTTGAACTGGGTACGTCTCAGGGTGATTGTGATTCTAGAGTGGGTCTCACTAAGCTAGTCGAGTCTTAACCAAGTGAGTCCGGTCTTATGTCCCTTGAGGCTAGCCAAAGACCAAGGTCTTAGGCAAATGGCTCGGTCAAACTAGACCGAGCTCTTGATCTAACCAACCGAAGTGAGGGCGGGTCCCCTCACGAGGTCCCCACCCTGGGCTCACAAGGCTCAGGGGTTTAACCTTTTTGTTTACGAGTTGGGCATTGGGCCCGAGTCTAGTTTAAATGTTTTTTGTTAAGTAAATAGGTTTACTTCCATTGGGTTTTGAAATAAGGACCTAGCCAAGCGGGTTGTGCTTGGCAATGTGGATTTGGATTGTGGGTAGAGAACGAGATCTGGATTGTAGACTCGTTCAATTAGGACATGTATATATTGTTTTGGATCTTAGAGTTTGTATCGAATTTTGGACTAAGGAAAGCATTTTGCTAAGTTGTATTCTCTCTCCTCCTCGTGAGGCTGTCTCTCTCTCCCTCGGTCTAGAGGCGAGTTCTTCATCTTCTTCGTCAGCCATCGAGTTTCACATGGTGAAATCTGCGGTGCCTCTCATCCCCTCGCGTCCCCTTGGCCTGTGACGCTTCCTAATTCCAGCAAAGCTTCGGGCATCGGAGATATTCCGGTGGTGAACTCAAAGCACGACGGCTTGCGGCGGATTCCTCCCTACCGGCAGCAATCCCTCCCTCGTCCACGGCTGATTTCCCTTTCGAACTGCAATTCCAGCAAGGTTGGTACCTTCTTCTCGACCCCGGTGTAGTTGAGAGGCTGCCCTTGCAACAGGGAAGGCTGAATTCGTTTGAGAATCCAGCAGCAACGGCTAAGAAATTACTTCTAGTTCTCGGCTTTCTTCTTGATTTTCGTAAAATTAATCTAGGACAGAAGTTGCTTAAGAGCGAGGCTTTCTTCTCGGCAAACTCGTGAGGAAGGTCTGTGCTAAATAGCAAGTTCTGCTTTATATTATCCTACGATCTTCTTGAAGAAAGTTCTTGAAACTTTGGGTTAATTCAGCCATAAAACGAAGAACGCGAGCGGTGGAAGTAGTCGAGTTTTAGCAAAGTAAAACTCGGTTT
>NW_022204688.1:0-27500 GCF_008831285.2 Nymphaea colorata | reverse complement strand
CCCTCGCGTCCTCTACCTCCACGGCGCTTCTCAGTCCAGAAATCCTTGAAGAGCCGCCGTCTGACACATAGGCATAAGGAAGAAGGCATCGGCGGATCTCCACCACTGGCGGCGATCCCTCCCTTGTCACGTAAGTACCCCCTTTCGAGTTATTTTCAAAGTTCTGGAATCGGTGCCTTTGCCCTGATCACGAGGGTACTGTGAGGCCGATTCCAGCATAGGGAAGATTGAAAGCGACGGATCCACCGTCGGCTTCAATTCGACACCGAAGAGGAGACGAATTCCGATCTCTCTCTCGCTGCCCGATTGCTGCATTCTGCCTTAGAACGCAGGACGTCTTCACTCGATTCCTCCCTCGGCATACCCGAAGAGGGGAATCTTGATTGGGGCGTATTCTGTTCTAATCAGACGTTGCAGATCGCGCCGCGAGGTTGGAATCAGAATTTCGATCCTTAGTAGGATTTTTGGCCGGATTAGAAAGGCGGTTCTCCTAAGTAATTCAAGTTCTATCGGCCTATTTTCTCCCTTTTGATCTGTCGGACCAGAGGCTCAAAAGTTAAGAAATCTCGCTCTCTGGTCGAGATCTGAAGTAGAGGAGTGATCCACGTGAATCGCCCAGAAAAAAAGCTTTACAAATATCAAAAAAGGGGTGAATTCTGTCGGCTGGATCTCGAGATTGAATCTCACCGGAAAATCGTATAAATCCGGCCATCGCTGTTAATTCCGGTGGCCGCCATTGATTCCGGCATTAAGGACCGAATTGCCCTTCTTCCCTAGTGTTTTATTTAAATTCTGAAAGGGGTATATCGGTCAAGGGACTTTCGGATCAAGTTCTGGCCGCCGGCACGAGTTGGAAGATTCCGACGAGGCCAATCATCCGAATCCGATAAGTCCTTCTCCGTTCCATCCTAGCCCTTCACTTCGACACCTGTCAGCCATCCAGCCTTCCATCTGAGCCCTTGTCCCAGCTGCTACCATCTGTCCCGATCAAGGATCAGCTCACAATCAGCTGCTCCCTCAAATCAGGAAGCAATCCCGCAGCCGCCGCTCCCTTCCAGCTCCTCGCCATCTTCATTGAGTCAACCCTAAGTCGTAGCAATCCTCGAACGTCCATCTTTCCACGTGTCGTGATCTGGCCCTACCTGCTGCCACCTCACCTGCCAGCTCGCCCTCCAGCTCCTCAACTTGGTCCCGCGTCATTCCATGTGTCTACACGAGAGGCCTTGCGAGATCCCCTTGCCTCTTTTCTCGGATCTAGTCTCCACCGTTTTTGGAAGCCTTGCCACCTCGCGCCACCTTTCCTATTCTTCCTCTACCGTTTCCTTCTTTTCCTCTTGACCTGATCCGCACCTCCTCTCCACCGTAGATCTGATCCACGTGTCCCCATCTAAGCCTTAGCCTCACTCGAGCTCACTCGAGAGCGCCACCTGGCCCTTCGCCCCAATCTCCTCTCCCTCCTTTGTCGAGCTTCTCCCTAACACTTAGGCGAGAATCCGAATTCCATTCCTAATAGCTAGCATCTTCCTAGCTTCTTCTGTCGTGTCCATCCATCTTGCCACGTGGCAAGAATCGGCGCATCCTCCTTGGTTTGACCAACCAAGTCAACCCCACCTAGCTAGGAACCCTCGCGCGCCAACCCCCCTCCTAGGTTGAACCCGTAGTGAGCCAACCTAAACCGAAGTCAGCCCTCCACCTTAGTCAAACTAGGTCAACTCCTCCACCGAGCCCACTTAGTTGGTAGCCTCCCTTAGTGACTCGAGCCTACCTCGAGTGACCCTTGACCTACTTGACCCGGACCCATTGACTCGGTCCATTTAGTCAACCACCTAGTTAGTTAAACCCTCCGCACTAGGTCAACATTGACCAGCACCGTGAGCTTAGGCTCGACCTTAGCCTCCCCTACTGGACTTACCTATTAGCTAGGTCAACCCTTGACTGAACCTACACCCCATTTGACCAAGCCTACCCTGACCGGAACCCGCTTGACTAGACCTACCACCTAGTAGAGCCCAGCCAAACCCAGCCAACCCAGCCTTAGCTAGGATTAGGTTCAGCCGGCTCGCCGGTCCTTACAGCGGCCACTTCCTCTTCGTCGGCATCCACCAGTGCACGTGGCCGAGCCACATCCCGGAGTTAGGCAGGTAGGCGCTGTCACTGTGACAGCAGCCCCCCTCGGCAATCCAGGCGGCCCTCCCGGCCCGGTTCCGTCGTCTCCAGCGCGCAGCAGCAGCACATCGGCGGCAGCCCGACAGGCGACTTCGTCCTGATAGGCGGCCCTCGACCAGACAACAGACGAGCGCTCCCGACATCCTTGACGGCACGTCCGTAGCACCCCGAGACAGCGTCCTCGTTCTCGGCGCGCGTTCTGTCCCTCGGGCCGGCGAGTGTCAGCAGCAGTCGCGGCTCGACGTTAGCGTTGCCACCGCAGGATCCTACGCGGCAACAGTGTAACTGCCACAGCCAACGAGCAGCGATCAGACCTCGGCAGTCGACCCGACCACCAGCGCGCGGCCTGCCGTCAGCGCCTTCCGGCAGCGGTCAGTCCGAGCAGCAGGCTACGTGGAGGCACGCCTCAGCCGGTTTTCCTGTTCTGTAAGCTGCAGTGCTCGGGGGCAGGTCATCACCCCGAGACCTTATCCGGCTACGCCAAGGGTGATCCTTGGCCGGTATCGCTTCCTATTCCCCTTGTAGCTCCGGGTGGGATTTACCTTCAGTTTTAGGTAGCATATTAGTTTATTTTCAGCATTTCTATTTTAGCCTTGGCTTCGGCCTAGCTCCCCCGTGAGGTACCTCGAGGGCACTGTGCCCGAGACACGACCACAAGGAGCCAGACCACCTATTTACTTCTGTTGGGTGTGGTTTGCACGTTAGTGTGGTTTGCGTGGTTTGTGAGTGAGATTGAGTGTTCTCTTGTATCGCTCGCGAATTGTAATGGCCTCACGACCTTGTTAGTGTTTTTGTAGTAGGTAGATGATACGGGTCAACCTGCAGAGTGGCCTAGGGTAGCCACAGATGTCGCTGAGAGCAGCCAAAGGGCGCGGGGCAAAGCCGCCCTTCATGCGATTAAGGCCCTACAAGGCCAAGATGACTCAAGGCTGAGTCAAAAGGGAGGCGTAGTGCATCAGGTGCAGACCTTACAAACTGAACATATTCAGCTTAGAATCGATGCCGAGGGAGGAGCGGGAGGAGAGGCAACGGCTCTAAGCGAGGCTCTTGAGGACCAAGGCGAAAGGGGTCAAGTCCGAGTCCGGTCTAGTCCAACCTAGGTCTTCGCTATACTCATGCACTTAGGGTCAGCCTAGGGCGAGCCTAGGCGAATTTCTGGTCTGAACCAAGGCCCACAGCGTGCGGGCTAAGGAGAGGACGAGTTAGGGACGAGACACTAAGTCTCGAGTTCGAGTTTGCTTGCGTTTTCTTTGATTTTAGAGTCCGCATTTGCTTTGGTAGTCAATTCCGTTGTGGATTTTGATTTTGGGTTGGATCAATTGTTTAGATCCGCTTTTTAATTCAGTACTATAAATATTTAGAATTCTTTTGGATCTGCATGCAAAATTTGAGAATAGAAGTCATTTGTGTGAATCGACTCTCTCTCTTCTCCTCTACTCGAGTTCTCTCCCCCTCTCGCGCGTCTCCTCTCCAAGCCACGTTCTTCTTCCTCCGTCTTACATTTGGGGAATTTTCGATGCAACTTGCTGGAATTCCTCAAGCAACAGCAGCTATACCCGACGGTATTCTTCTCTCTTGACCTTGATTTCTTCTTCTCTTCTTCCCTAATCACTCAACCGAAGGGTTAGCCAAATGAAGAGCTTCCAAGCGTCCGGCGCGAGGTGCTTCTTCCCACGGATTTGTTCCCCACGTCTTCATCAACGATAGCGGTGCAGCCTCCACGTCTCCACCCGTGAAGGTTAGAGGCCTCTTTGTACTGGGAAGACTTCATCCTCTAGGCGACTAGAAGGGTGAAGTATCCACTCCGGATTTGGGCTCTTAGAGGTAAGCGTCCATAACTCGATTGTAGGGACGTGCAACGGCGTTAAGAGAGTTTAGGGGAGAGTTCGGCCAAGGGGAGTTCTTGCTGGAATCACAGCCAGCAAGCTAGCCTTTCCCACGGTGGAAATCGTCCTTAAACTCGATTTTACGAGTCACGCACCTTCAACTAGTTATTGTCGTTTAATTCTATGAGTTTCATTCGATTGTTTTAGTTTCTTTGAGCCAATAAAGTTCAGATTTAGCCACTGCCTTGTCCTCCCTCTTGCTGGTCGAAATCAGAAAGAAAACAACAGAAAAGAAGGGCGAGAAAAATCAGAAAGAAAAGAAAAGAAAAAGAAAGACGCCCAAATGAAAAACTAAAGTAAAAGAAAGAGAGAATCGGCAAGAGGACTAGGCGCGGCCAGTTCTGGAAATTGGCCGGAATTGTCTAATTCCGGCCACTGCAGCATTGATTCCAGTATCACTCCATCCAGGGCTGCAAGTGTTCGAGTTATTCGTGTGTGCATTTGTGAGATTCCGGCCTCAATTGGGGAAAATCCGGCCACATTTGGGGAAAGCACTCTTGCGTCGTCACATTTGGGGATTTCGCATTTGTCTCACCCAAATCGGTAAGTGATTGCTTGACTTGGGCCCTTCGCCATCTCCACCACATATCTGTACACGTGGCATGATCTGGAGCACTTGGGAGAGAACCTTGGAGTGAAATCCTCCACATCCCTAGCTTGTAGCTAGTGGATCACATTTGGAAGGGGCAAGTTCTCTTTTGAGAGATCTTCTCCTACTTCGTAGGTGGCTGCTCACCTTGTTGACTGCCACCTCCTCCTCCATTTTAGCTAGGATATTGCCCAGCCACACACCTCATCAGCCAAATCGCCACCTCACCTATACACCTCACCAAGATCCCTAGCCTCTCTCCTACGTATTAGGGAGATAGCCCTTCTAGAACGCCACCTAGCCTAGAATCTTGGAGGACAATCCTATCAAGGAATATTCTCCATATTCTTAGCCAACTCTACCCTACCCAATTACCCCGAGCTTACCCGAACTTACCAAGTTACCACTTGCCTTTCCATTTCCATTTTCTCATCTACCCTAAACCGAGCCACTCAAACCTACCCTAACTACTTTGTAGGAACCCTCATTTGAGTCCCTTCCCTACACCCAGTCAACCTAAGATTTTGACCGTAGGACCTACCTAGCCTACTCTACCTATGACCTAGCTCGCTGGCCAAACCTAGCCCGGGCCCACCTGGTCCCACCTGGTCCGAACCCACTCAGTCCAAGTCCCGCGCCTAGTTGGTTTCAACCTTAGCACCAAGGAAGACCGCGGCATTGCTAGCCGCATCCTTGAAGTCTTTGGAACCGGCGGGCCTTGATCCAGCATATTCCGGCGACCTCCGGCCACCTCCGGCCACCTCTGCTCTTTTTCCGGCGACTCTCCGGCGTGGATTCCAGAAGGTCCCCCAGACATCCAGCAAGGCGTTGAAGTGCTCCTAGGCGATTCCGGCGGGGTGATCCTACTTCACGCGTCTCTTGGAACGGCTTGACTTCACGCCCGGCCTCTTCCTTTTGGAGTTCAGCTCGGCATCAGCCCCGTTCTTTCGTGTTGCTGATAGTCCTCGAGTGTGGAATCTCACCTCGAGGCTTTTGACTGCTTAGCCAAGCTAGCCTTGGCCGGTATACTCTACTCCTCTCTTTAGACACGCGGGAGGTAGCACTTATTTATGCATTTTGCTTTCAGCCCGACCGTGAGGTCGTAGTTGTGCATAGAGGGACCTCCGCGGCACTGCGCCAAGGACACGACCTCGTGCCAGCACTAGCCTCCTACGGGTGGCTGTGGTTTGTGCGTTTAGGCGTGGTTTGCATGGTTTGCTTGAGTGAGTTTGAGTGATTTTTAACAAATGTATCGCTTCCGCTTGTATTAGCCTCGCATCTCTTAGATTTGTGTAGTAGGTTTTGCTTGGGTTTGGGTATAGCCTCTCTTGTATTCCGCCACCTATCCGGGATTTTCTAAGTCGGGGTCCTGTCCGACTGGGTAGTGTCTTTGTTTTAATTTGTCTAGGAAGTCTTCTGGTTGGTCCAAGGTGATCGTGGGGGTAGGCACGGCCGTTGGTTTCAGACTTAGGTCGGCCACGGACAAGACCCTACCAATTTGGTATCAGAGCCTCCTTGGAGCAGCAGCAAGCAAGTACAGTATCGGCATTTTGGATTTTATACAGGGCAGAATACAGCTGGAATTCTTGTCAGTGTCAGAGTCAGTGGTTTTCAACTAGTCGTGTGATTCTTTTAGACGTTTGGATTTCTGATTTTTTTTTGGACTTAACCATCGCAATGGTTAAGAAGAAGCAAGTCGTGCCCGAGGCACCAGATGTTGAGGCGGAGACCTCAGCCAATGAGGAACAGCCATCTACTGAGATGGAGGTATACGCGGTGGAAAGAATGGTTCACATCGAAAATGAGGTTTTGAAAATCCGCCACGAGATGAGCGACTACAAGAAACAACTTTCTAAGCTCAACGAGTTAGATGAGATCAAGGAGATGATGAGAGTCATGACGGCCAATCAAGAGGCCCTTAGGAGAAACAACCCGGATCCCCCACAGCCCCACGTTGATAAGGGCAAGGGCATACTCAATGGACCGCCCAACGTCGGTCCTAATCCCTTCCATTCGCAAGCCGGCCCTAGTAGACCACCACCCGGGGGGAATAACAGCAATAATGGAGGTTTCCAAGCACAGCCCACCAACCTCAACAACTATCACGGTGGGCATCATAACTCCTCGCCTGAGTGGGAGAACCGAGAGCCTTATGGACCCCAATCCAGCCAGTATAGGTCCAGATTTGGAGGCACACAGTGGGAGAATATTAATTCAGATCGTAGATGGGGTGATAGAGGAGACCGTGAACCACCTTCTTGGGAGCCGTATAGAGAGCGTCAGGCAGCGCCAAGAAACCAACCGAGGATTCCTATGGTTCGCATTGACTTCCCTAGATTCAATGGCAAGGAACCCTTAGATTGGATTTTCAAGTGGAGGAGTACTTCACATGTCAGATGATTCCTGATGAAGAATGGCTTCAAACGTCCATTCTACACTTCGATGGCGAAGCTAGGAGATGGTATCGTTGGCTCAAGCTCAAGGAGCCAGTCAATACGTGGGGAGAGTTCAAAGAAGCTCTCATGCTCAGATTTGGTGAGTCTTCCTATGTAGATTACGACATCGAGTTGCGTAATCTAAGACAAACCGCATCCGTTCAAGAATACCAAGCCAAGTTTGAGAATTTAGCAAGCATGGTTGATTGGACGCCCAAGTCCCTCATTGCCGCATTTGTTGGAGGATTGAAGGAGGAAATTCAGATAGACATACGGGCTGAGCCCAATACGGAGTTGCGGAAGTGCTTTGCCAAAGCACGTTCCATCGAGGATAGGCAAAGAAAGAAACAAGCCTTGTACCGACAATGGAGAAACCCCGGAACAGTCCGTGTGAGGGAGATCCCTCAACCGCAAAAACTCCTTCCAGCCCTCCGCGTAAAGAAGAACCTAAACCCGCTTTCAAGGGTCGAGCACCTCCTGTACTAACTCGGGAAGAAAGAGAAGAGTTAATCAAGAACAAGCAGTGTTTCTGGTGTAAAGAGAAGTGGGACCCTACGCACAAGTGCAAGCACATTCGAGTCTACACGGTTTTGGATGATGACGCCGACGATGAAGGGGAAGAAGATCAATCCCCTATGATCGAAGAAATAGAGGAATTGGAGGCCCGAGAAGAGCCTCAAGAGCAGGAAAGGCCACCCCCTGAGGGCGCTTGTCATACCATGACAGACCCTAACCGACCAGATGCTATGAGAGTTATAGGGCAAATTGGAAAGAGAAATGTTCTTGTTCTTTTGGATTCGGGGGCTACTCACAATTTCGTGGGTGACCACCTCGCTCAGGAATTGAATTGTACCATCGAAGAGCACCCAACTCTTAAAGTACTGGTGGCCAATGGTGAGTGCCTCCCTTGCACTCGCAAGTGTGCAAACGTAGAACTCGTGCTTCAGAAGATCCCTTATACAGTCGACTTGCTAGTTGTCCCTCTACCTAGCGTAGATATCATTCTTGGAGTCAAATGGCTCAAGACCTTAGGGCGAATTTGGTGGGACTTCTCTACCATGGAGATGTGCCTGCCTAAGGAGGGTGGAGGAGAGGAAGTAGTGCTAAGAGCAGTCGATCCTAGTTTGGCACCCAAGGCAGCGCTAAAGGCTATAGCAGTCCAGAGACCAGCGGCTTGGTTAGTTTCAGTGGCAGAGGAAGTTGTCGCTCAAGAGGGATCAGAAGAGAAAGTACCCGAGCAGATTCAGAAAGTGTTGGAGGAGTTCAAGGATATATTCGAGGAACCTAAAGGACTTCCTCCACCTCGATCATATGACCACAGGATAGTATTGACCAACGGCACAGAGCCGGTTAACGTGCGCCCATACCGCTATGGGTACGCTCAAAAATCAGAAATTGAGCGATTGGTCAAAGAAATGCGAGAAAGTAATATTATTCGGCCAAGTTCTAGTCCCTTTTCATCGCCAGTCCTTCTCGTCAAGAAAAAGGACAACACATGGAGATTCTGTGTGGATTACAGGGCCTTGAACGAAGCTACTGTCAAGGATAGGCATCCAATTCCTGTTATTGATGAACTCTTGGATGAACTATCTGGAGCTCGCATCTTCTCCAAGTTGGATCTCCGGTCAGGGTACCACCAAATTCGAATGTATGAGGAAGACATTACAAAGACGGCATTTCGTACCCATGACGGCCATTATGAGTTTTTGGTCATGCCATTTGGACTTACGAACGCACCCGCGACATTCCAACGATGTATGAATGACGTGTTTCGTCAGTTCCTGCGTGACTTCGTGTTAGTCTTCTTCGATGACATTCTTGTGTACAGCCAGAGTATTGAACAGCATGTCGAGCACCTTCGTACAGTGTTGAGAATATTAAGGGATAATACCCTATTCGCAAAAATGTCCAAATGCAGCTTTGGGCAGACTTCTATCGGGTATTTGGGTCACATCGTATCACATGAGGGGGTCAGAGCCGACCCTGAAAAACTCCAGGCCATGGAGCATTGGCCCTTGCCGAAGGACCCACGAGGCATGCGGGGATTTTTAGGCCTCACGGGGTACTATCGCAGATTTATCAAAGGCTATGGTTTGATCGCTTCTCCCTTGACGCACATGTTGAAAAAGGGGGAGTTTACATGGACTGAGAAAGCAAGAGAGGCCTTTGTCAAACTCAAGGCCGCTATGATGAGTGCCCCAGTACTTGCTCTCCCTGATTTCTCTAAGGATTTCGTAATTGAGACAGATGCTAGTGACGTTGGCGTCGGTGCAGTTCTGAGCCAAGAGGGCCACCCAATTGCGTTTATGTCGAAAGCCCTCACGGTGCGGGCCAAACCCTTTTCCACCTATGAAAAGGAGCTTTTGGCAATAGTCTTAGCAGTAGACAAGTGGAGGCCCTATCTGATTGGGCGAAGATTTGTGGTGAGAACGGACCACAGCAGTTTGAGGTACATGGTAAAGCAACGCGTCTCGACTCCTATCCAGCAGAGATGGTTAGCCAAACTCCTTGGCTACGATTTCACGATAGAGTACAAGAAGGGAACCGAAAACTCTGCTGCAGACTCCTTGTCACGCATGCCAGAGCAATTAAAAACTCTTTCTGTGATTGAGACCGACCTTTGGGATAGACTAACTCAGGAGCAAGATCAGGAACTAACTCTTAGGCTCCTCAAGCAGTCCATACGCCAGAATCCTGAGTCTATTCCCCACTATTCGTTAAGAGGAGAAATACTCTGCAAGAAGAGACGAGCCTTGGTACCTAAGAACTCGCCTCTCAAGGTTGAACTACTCAAACATTTTCATGACTCGAGCATTGCTGGTCACGAAGGAGTGGCTAAAACTATGGGGCGCATTAAGGCACAGTTTTGGTGGGAGGGAATGAAAGCAGACGTGAGGGATTACGTGAAAGCCTGCCCTACCTGCCAACGTGAAAAATATGAGGCCATCAAGCCTCCAGGGCACTTGAACCCTTTGCCCATACCGGATAAGCCATGGGAAGATGTATCAATGGACTTCATTGATGCAATGCCCCGAGCTGAAGGGAAAGAGGCGGTGTTGGTCGTGGTGGATCGCTTAACCAAGTACAGCCATTTTGTGGCCCTACCCAGAAACTACCATGGACCAATGGTTGCTAATGTTTACCAAGATCACGTTGGAAAGCTGCATGGTATGCCCAAGACCATTGTCTGCGATCGGGACTCGATCTTCGTCAGTGCTTTTTGGAGGGAGTATATGAGAATGGCGGGTACAGTGATCAACTTTAGCACCGCCCATCATCCTCAAACAGATGGGCAGAGCGAAGTAGTCAACAGGACACTGGAGACCTATCTGAGGTGTTACGCCGGAGAGAGACCCAACACCTGGGTCAAATATTTATCTTGGGCTGAGTGGTCCTATAACACCAGCCTCCATTCAGGAACCGGCATGACTCCCTATGAAGCCCTGTATGGTTGCCCGCCGAGTTATGTCCCGAGGTATGAGGTAGACACCGCAAGAGAAGATGAGGTCGATGTTGCCTTGAGAAACAGGGATGACATTCTAGCCACGCTAAAAAGAAACATCCAGAGGGCCCAGGCTAGAATGAAAAAGGCGCATGATAAGGGGCGTAGAGACAGAGAATTTGAGGTAGGCGACATGGTATGGTTAAAGAGGCTGCCCATGAAGCAGAAATCGTTGCTAGGACAGCCCTATTCGAAGCTTCTGCCAAGATACTATGGGCCGTTTCGAGTTCTTCAGAAAATTGGTAAGGCAGCCTATCGCATAGCTTTGCCACCTACAGCCCTTGTCCATCCAGTATTCCATGTCTCTCGGTTGAAGCCGCATCACGGGCCAGTACCAGAGCAAGAGGAACCATTACCAGATGTTAGCCAACGCCCATATCGAATCCTAAGGCACCGATGGGTCACTAGAGATGGTAGAGCCCGCCACGAGGTTTTGATTGAATGGGAAGGAATCGATGGTGGTACCTCCTGGGAGTTGTTTGACAAGGTAAAATTCCAATTCCCTACAGGAGCTTGGGACAAGCTCCATCTCAGGAGGGTGGATCTGATACGGGTCAACCTGCAGAGTGGCCTAGGGTAGCCACAGATGTCGCTGAGAGCAGCCAAAGGGCGCGGGGCAAAGCCGCCCTTCATGCGATTAAGGCCAAGATGACTCAAGGCTGAGTCAAAAGGGAGGCGTAGTGCATCAGGTGCAGACCTTACAAACTGAACATATTCAGCTTAGAATCGATGCCGAGGGAGGAGCGGGAGGAGAGGCAACGGCTCTAAGCGAGGCTCTTCAGGACCAAGGCGAAAGGGGTCAAGTCCGAGTCCGGTCTAGTCCAACCTAGGTCTTCGCTATACTCATGCACTTAGGGTCAGCCTAGGGCGAGCCTAGGCGAATTTCTGGTCTGAACCAAGGCCCACAACGTGCGGGCTAAGGAGAGGACGAGTTAGGGACGAGACACTAAGTCTCGAGTTCGAGTTTGCTTGCGTTTTCTTTGATTTTAGAGTCCGCATTTGCTTTGGTAGTCAATTCCGTTGTGGATTTTGATTTTGGGTTGGATCAATTGTTTAGATCCGCTTTTTAATTCAGTACTATAAATATTTAGAATTCTTTTGGATCTGCATGCAAAATTTGAGAATAGAAGTCATTTGTGTGAATCGACTCTCTCTCTTCTCCTCTACTCGAGTTCTCTCCCCCTCTCGCGCGTCTCCTCTCCAAGCCACGTTCTTCTTCCTCCGTCTTACATTTGGGGAATTTTCGATGCAACTTGCTGGAATTCCTCAAGCAACAGCAGCTATACCCGACGGTATTCTTCTCTCTTGACCTTGATTTCTTCTTCTCTTCTTCCCTAATCACTCAACCGAAGGGTTAGCCAAATGAAGAGCTTCCAAGCGTCCGGCGCGAGGTGCTTCTTCCCACGGATTTGTTCCCCATGTCTTCATCAACGATAGCGGTGCAGCCTCCACGTCTCCACCCGTGAAGGTTAGAGGCCTCTTCGTACTGGGAAGACTTCATCCTCTAGGCGACTAGAAGGGTGAAGTATCCACTCCGGATTTGGGCTCTTAGAGGTAAGCGTCCATAACTCGATTGTAGGGACGTGCAACGGCGTTAAGAGAGTTTAGGGGAGAGTTCGGCCAAGGGGAGTTCTTGCTGGAATCACAGCCAGCAAGCTAGCCTTTCCCACGGTGGAAATCGTCCTTAAACTCGATTTTACGAGTCACGCACCTTCAACTAGTTATTGTCGTTTAATTCTATGAGTTTCATTCGATTGTTTTAGTTTCTTTGAGCCAATAAAGTTCAGATTTAGCCACTGCCTTGTCCTCCCTCTTGCTGGTCGAAATCAGAAAGAAAACAACAGAAAAGAAGGGCGAGAAAAATCAGAAAGAAAGAAAAGAAAAAGAAAGACGCCCAAATGAAAAACTAAAGTAAAAGAAAGAGAGAATCGGCAAGAGGACTAGGCGCGGCCAGTTCTGGAAATTGGCCGGAATTGTCTAATTCCGGCCACTGCAGCATTGATTCCAGTATCACTCCATCCAGGGCTGCAAGTGTTCGAGTTATTCGTGTGTGCATTTGTGAGATTCCGGCCTCAATTGGGGAAAATCCGGCCACATTTGGGGAAAGCACTCTTGCGTCGTCACATTTGGGGATTTCGCATTTGTCTCACCCAAATCGGTAAGTGATTGCTTGACTTGGGCCCTTCGCCATCTCCACCACATATCTGTACACGTGGCATGATCTGGAGCACTTGGGAGAGAACCTTGGAGTGAAATCCTCCACATCCCTAGCTTGTAGCTAGTGGATCACATTTGGAAGGGGCAAGTTCTCTTTTGAGAGATCTTCTCCTACTTCGTAGGTGGCTGCTCACCTTGTTGACTGCCACCTCCTCCTCCATTTTAGCTAGGATATTGCCCAGCCACACACCTCATCAGCCAAATCGCCACCTCACCTATACACCTCACCAAGATCCCTAGCCTCTCTCCTACGTATTAGGGAGATAGCCCGTCTAGAACGCCACCTAGCCTAGAATCTTGGAGGACAATCCTATCAAGGAATATTCTCCATATTCTTAGCCAACTCTACCCTACCCAATTACCCCGAGCTTACCCGAACTTACCAAGTTACCACTTGCCTTTCCATTTCCATTTTCTCATCTACCCTAAACCGAGCCACTCAAACCTACCCTAACTACTTTGTAGGAACCCTCATTTGAGTCCCTTCCCTACACCCAGTCAACCTAAGATTTTGACCGTAGGACCTACCTAGCCTACTCTACCTATGACCTAGCTCGCTGGCCAAACCTAGCCCGGGCCCACCTGGTCCCACTGGTCCGAACCCACTCAGTCCAAGTCCCGCGCCTAGTTGGTTTCAACCTTAGCACCAAGGAAGACCGCGGCATTGCTAGCCGCATCCTTGAAGTCTTTGGAACCGGCGGGCCTTGATCCAGCATATTCCGGCGACCTCCGGCCACCTCTGCTCTTTTTCCGGCGACTCTCCGGCGTGGATTCCAGAAGGTCCCCCAGACATCCAGCAAGGCGTTGAAGTGCTCCTAGGCGATTCCGGCGGGGTGATCCTACTTCACGCGTCTCTTGGAACGGCTTGACTTCACGCCCCGGCCTCTTCCTTTTGGAGTTCAGCTCGGCATCAGCCCCGTTCTTTCGTGTTGCTGATAGTCCTCGAGTGTGGAATCTCACCTCGAGGCTTTTGACTGCTTAGCCAAGCTAGCCTTGGCCGGTATACTCTACTCCTCTCTTTAGACACGCGGGAGGTAGCACTTATTTCTGCATTTTGCTTTCAGCCCGACCGTGAGGTCGTAGTTGTGCATAGAGGGACCTCCGCGGCACTGCGCCCAAGGACACGACCTCGTGCCAACACTAGCCTCCTACGGGTGGCTGTGGTTTGTGCGTTTAGGCGTGGTTTGCATGGTTTGCTTGAGTGAGTTTGAGTGATTTTTAACAAATGTATCGCTTCCGCTTGTATTAGCCTCGCATCTCTTAGATTTGTGTAGTAGGTTTTGCTTGGGTTTGGGTATAGCCTCTCTTGTATTCCGCCACCTATCCGGGATTTTCTAAGTCGGGGTCCTGTCCGACTGGGTAGTGTCTTTGTTTTAATTTGTCTAGGAAGTCTTCTGGTTGGTCCAAGGTGATCGTGGGGGTAGGCACGGCCGTTGGTTTCAGACTTAGGTCGGCCACGGACAAGACCCTACCAGTAGACTTAGTTAGGAATTTTGGGATTCGGGTAACCTACTCATGTATCTCCCTACCTATTGGGTTTGCGCCGGGGTCCTGTCCGGGCCGGGTAGATCATTTGTGTAATTACCTAGGTTTTTCGGTTTTTAGAATAGGCCTCAAGAAGGTCCTGGGAAGTTTAGGATCGCAATGGTCGGGTTATTCTGGCCTAGACGGTGAGATCCTGTTAGGTCTCGTCCCGATTAGGCCAGAATTTCCTAACCAAGACGCTCCTACTACCAAGACCGACTTGAGTACTACCTAAAAACCAAAATTCCTAAATAAAATTTAGTACAATTAATCTACCCGGCCGGACAAACCCCGGCGCAACAACCCCTAGGACAAAGTTACACAGAGTGAAGTTTCCCAACCTAACTAAGGAGTAACCTAATACAAACAACTACAGGGGTTACAGGCTAGTACAAACGCAAGCGATACAAAGATTACTCTCAACTCACTCACAAACACACCAAACCATGCAAAACCACTTCTAACGGACAAACCACACCCAACGAAAGCAAATGGGTAGGTCTGCTCCTTGCGACCGTGTCTCGGGCAATAAGACCCTCGAGGTGCCACAGTGAGGAGCTTGGCCGAAGCCTGGGCTAAAACAACAAATTAAATAAACTAGATGAAATCCTAGTGCAAAAACAGAATGAACACCCTCCCCGAATCTACAAAGGCTGGAGAGCGTTACCGGACCAAGGCGCTGCCTTGGCTGTACCGAGAGACCACGGGGTAGAATACCTAAGCCCCGGGTATTGCAGCTCACGGGCCGGCGTGAAGCGCGCGGCCTGGACAGCCTCCTGCTGTCGGACGACGTGGACAGACTGCTGGCCGAGACAGCCGCCTGCTGTCGACGCTGACGGGCAGTGCGCTGCCGAGAACAGTCGGCTGCTGTTGTGGGCGAACCTGCGGACGAGTAGCCTAGACGAGCTTGCTGTCGCCCGGGCAGACAGACAGAGTGCCGACGAGGTTGTGCGACCACCTGTCACCTGAGGCGCGGGCTGGATGCCGCGGTGCTGACGGAAGGAGGAGGCGACCGCCTGTCGCCTGAGATGCGCCTGCGGGATGCGGCGCGGCCGAGGGGGGCGAAAGCCTTGCGGCAGTGCCTACCTACCTGGCGCTGGAAGTGGCTCGGCCACGGTTATCGACAAGGAATGCCGACGACGGCGCGGGTGGCCGAGGGGCTGGCCGACGACGGCTAGCGAGCGGCTAGCGTCTCCGGCTGTTCCTAGTCCCTAGCTAAGGTCGGGTTAGCTTGGACGGGCAGAGCTCTACGGGTAGGCTGGTTAAGCGAAGTGAGGTTAAAGGCTAGGGTAGGCTAGAGGAAGCAGAGCTAAGGTGCGGAAGACAGGTTAACCTAGCTACTAGGTGGGCTAAGCCGAAAGGTAGAAGAGGAAGCAAGAGAGGCTAAGGCAAGGCTCGGGAGTTGGGACTTAGCGAGCTGGTTGGAGATGAAGAGAGATCACAAGTGAGCTCGGTTGGGTCTGGTCAATGGGACACTCGAGATAAACTCGAGTCAACTGGGTTCAACCTAAGGTGCCTCGGGTTTGACCGAGTTCCTACTAGGCTAGGTCAGGTCGGGTTCAGTCAACTTGGGTTAAGACCTAGAAGAGGTCGACTAGGTTAAGTCCGGTTAAGGTTTAGCTGGGTTAGGACCAAATGGGTTAGGTCGAGTGGGTGAGGACCTGGATGCTTGCCACTTGGCAAGATGAACGGGTTAGCTAATGTGCGCTAAGAGAATTCCTATCAACAAGGGAAAGGTGAAATGCTTTCCTAAAGAGAAGAGGGATGAACCTAGACTAGAATCGGGAAAAAGGGGAGATAGCTACACGATGTAGCTTAGTGGACTTCGAAGAAGGGGAGATGGAGACACGTGGACAGATGAAGGGTGGAGACTAGCTGCGGTTGGGCGAGGTGGAGAGGCGGCCAAGGGAGGAACGAGTCCTCGGGTGCTTTTCCTAAAGTTTAGGAAGAGGGGCGCGAGTTGGGGGAGAGGTGCGCTAAGTGGGGAAAAAGGCAAGGGCGAGGTGGCAAGACGGGAACGCAAAGGGGAAAAGTAACTCGACGAGGCGGAGGGGGTGCTGGGTCGTGGTCCTTCAGATCTTGACACGTGGCCAGATGTAAGGCCACAACTTCATGCGATAAGGGAGAAGACCAAGCAACAAGTAAAGTGGGGCGAGGTGGCGAGGTGGCTCCTATGAACTAGGGGCACTTTCCTAAACTTACTCAATCGTGGGGACACTTAGAAAATAACTGGCTTCAGCTTTTGGATGATGGCTCGGATGACAGACACGTGGCAGAAGCAAGGGACAGGATTGCACTTACCTGGTTCAACCGAAGTCGAGTAGATTCGCACCTGATGAAGCCGGTGGCGCGGTTTGAGTGACACCAACGCTCTTGACCAAGATGCCCTCCTCGCCTTCACTAGAGCCTTCACCAGAATAGGGGCAATGATGTCCTTCACGCTTCAGGTCATTAATCTGCCGGAGATTGCAAGGCCAACCGGAGTAGCAGCAGAATTCCGGCAAGGAGCCGAGACTTCTATTCCACCATCGGATGAGACTTGGAATCGGCCAACGTAATGCTTAGAGAATAGCGATTCCAGCTATAATGCAAACGAAGGATTTCCACGGCTAGATTTCACAGGTCAGCAAATTCGACTCTGCTGCGCCGTGGACAGAATTGCAGAAACAGGCCGAGAGATCTAACTCAGATTTGTGACCGTTTCTCCAACTCTCACATACGATTGGTTTGGCAAGGATAGCTTGTCGACTTTCTGATCTTCCAAATGTAAGTAGGACTTCGCCTAGAGAGTCTTCACCTAAGAACTCTAACTCTGCTCTCGGGTACGCCGAGAGAGAACAGGGACCTCGGAAGTGCTCTCCCCTAGACCGGAATCCTAAAAACAAAAGGAAATCTCGAAATCAATCCACTAACCTCTACTGCCGTCCTTATTGAATCCAAAAATGGATTCAATCTTCCCTGCTGCAAGGTCTGCCTCTCAACTTCACCGTGACCGTGAGGAAGGTGCAGAACGCTGCAGATATGCTATTTCGATGGGGAGAAAGCCGGGGACAAGGGAGGGACCTTCGCCGGTGAGGAAGAAGGTCCGCCGCAAGCCTTCCAACTCGAGCGCTGGCTGGTTCGCCGCCGGTGCTCCGAGTTCTTCAAGGAGGAAGAAACGCCACGGTAGAAGGGGGCGCGAGGGGATGAGAGGGCACACACTCGAACGCTCGGGCTGGAGTTGTGCTTTGATTTCAGAATCAGAGTTCCTCGAGAATGAGGAGGGAGGGCCAAACCTCGCACGGAGGAGAGAGAGCGCCTTGCGCAAAATGCTTTCAATTCCTTAATCTTTGATACGAATTACAATGATCCAAAAGTATTTATACTAATCCTATTTGAGCGAGTCTACAATCCAGATCTCACTCTCTACCCAAGACCCCAAATCCAAAACGCCAAGCACAACCCGCTAGGCTAGGTTCCTACCTCGAATCCTAATATTAACAAGCCTAAGACTAACTTTATTTACTTGTTATTCATAAGCAAAACGGGCCTAGTGCCCACGCGCAAAGGAAAGGTTCGAGCCCCTGGATCTTTTGAACCCAGGGTGGGGACCTTGTGAGGGGACCCGCCCTCACTTCGGTTTGTTGACTCAAGAGCTCGGTCAGGTTTGACCGAGCCGTTTACCTAAGACTTAGATCTTAGGACGTCTCAAGGGTCGCGTGAAGTGGACTCGTTTGGCTGGGACGCTTCTAGCTTGACGAGCCCTAAACTGGAGTCTAAGTCACCCTGAGACTGAACCTGCTTGAGCACCGTTGACGACCTAGTTGCTCCTCCCTCTCCTCCCGCTGCATCTATCTCTGGTGCTTCTTGACTCTTCCTGGGACTGGCCTTAATACTTGAAGAGAACGAGCTCCAATATCAGAAGCCTTGCGCTTCCTTCTGCTGGATTCGGCGGGCTCGGTCTCAACTGGGTCTGGACCGCTGGGTAGGTCCGTAACAGATTCCCCCTCCCTACCTTGCGCTTGTCCTCGAGCGCTTGAAGAGGGGAAGCGATGAACAATCGTCCCAAATTCTTCCCAGGAAGTACCCCTGTCGGGTCCTTCCCATTCCACAAGTACCTCGTGCCTCATCCTCCCTTGTCTTTGGACATACCTATGTTTGAGAATGCGATAGGGAGTAGGCAAGTTATCCGGGACCTGCTCTATTAGTGTTGGTACATCCCTTGATGAGGCTTCAGCCTCGTAACATGAAATACAGGGTGCACCAATGCTGTTCTGGGGAGGCCAAGTCTGTAGGCGGCCTTCCCAACCTTTTGAACCACTGGATAAGGTCCATAATAACGAGGCAGCAGTTTGGAATAACGGCTGACCCATCAAGGATTTCTGCTTAAGAGGCAGTCTCTTAAGCCACACGTAGTCACCCACCTCAAATTCCCGATCCTTCCTGCCTTTGTCGTATACCTGCTTCATACGGTTTTGCGCTTTCACAATGTTCTGTTTTAGGGATTCTAATACTTCTTCCCTTGTGCGCAATTCGCAGTCAACACTGTCGTCTTCTGCAGTACCTCCTTCGTAGCGTGGAATCGATGGAGGGGGAAAGCCATATATGCCCTCGTAAGGGGTCATGCCTGTCGACGAGTGCAGACTTGTATTATACGACCATTCTGCCCAAGGTAGGTATTTCACCCAAGTGGCTGGTCGTTCGCCCGCAAAGCAACGTAAGTAGGTCTCCAAGGACCGGTTCACTATCTCACTCTGCCCATCTGTTTGAGGGTGGTGGGCGGTACTGAAATTTAGTTTCGTCCCCATGTTCTTCATGTATTCTTGGCCAGAATGCACTTAGAAAAATTGAGTCCCGGTCGCAGACGACGGACTGTGGCATTCCATGCAACTTTCCTATATACTCATGGTAGACGTTGGCCACGAGGGGCCCTTGATACAACCGTGGTAAAGGTGCGAAGTGGCTATATTTCGTGAGCCGATCGACCACTACCAATACTGCCTCTTTTCCTTCTGATCGAGGCATGGCATCGATGAAATCCATCGTGACGTCGGTCCACGGTTTTGTAGGTACCGGGAGAGGATTCAAAAGCCTGGAGGCTTGATTGCCTCATACTTCTCTCGCTGGCACACTATACACTTCTTTACATAGGCCTGTACTACAGCCTTCATACCTTTCCACCAAAACTGAGCTTTGATGCGGCTTAGGGTCTTGGCGACCCTTCATGACCTGCGGCTGGAGTGTCATGAAAATGATGCAGGAATTCCTGCTTAAGCTCAGAGATAGGAGGGACTACTGCCTTGTCCTTCCTATACAAATGTTTCCCTTGACTGAGTAGAAGGGAATGGAACCCGGGTTTTGCTGGATCGAAGCTTGATTAGCCTCAGCGATTCATCATTCTGCTGTTCATTTGCTAACCGATCCCAAATATCCGTTTCCACTACTGACAATGTCATCAGTTGTTCAGCCAAGCGGGAAAGTGAATCAGCCGCCTTGTTTTCAGGACCCTTTTTATACTCAATTTCGAAATCATACCCCAATAGCTTTGCTAGCCATCTTTGCTGGTAGGGGTTGACACGCGTTGTTTGAGCATATACTTTAAGCTATTTTGGTCGGTCCTGACCGTAAATTTGCGTCCAATCAGATATGGACGCCATTTCTCCACTGCCATAACTATAGCGAGTAGTTCTTTCTCGTATGTAGAAAGAGGTTTGGCCCTGCTGGTTAAGGCCTTTGACATGTAGGCAATGGGGTGGTTATCTTGCCCAAGTACCGCTCCTACTCCGACTTCACAAGCGTCAGTTTCGATGGTGAATGTCTTTGTAAATCGGGTAGAGTTAGTACCGGGGCTGTCATCAGAGCTGCCTTTAGCTCTCAAAGGCATCTCTTGACTTCTCAGTCCACGAGAAGGATCCCTTTTTCAGCATCTGGGTAAGGGGTTGCGCAATGATTCCATACCCCTGGATAAATCGTCTGTAATACCCAGTTAATCCTAGGAAACCTCGCAGACTCTTGAGGTCCTTGGGCAGTGGCCATTTCTCCATGGCTTGCAACTTTTCGGGGTCTGCCCGAACCCCATCTCGAGACACAATGTGTCCGAGGTATCCGATTGAAGATTGTCCAAAACTGCATTTGGACATCTTCGCGAAGAGATGATGCTCCTTCAAGATGTCTAGAGTAATCTCCAGATGACGTTGATGTTGCTCTTCATTTTTGCTATAAATGAGAATATCATCGAAAAATACGAGGATGAAATCTCTGAGGTGTGCTCTGAACACATCATTCATGCACCGTTGGAATGTTGCTGGCGCATTCGTTAATCCAAAGGGCATTACTAAAATTCATAATGCCCGTCGTGTGTTCTGAACGCAGTCTTCAATACATCTTCGTCAAACATTCGAATTTGATGATATCCGGCTCTGAGATCTATCTTTGAGAAAACAGTAGCGCCGGCTAACTCATCTAGTAGCTCGTCATGACGGGTATGGGGTGCCGATCCTTAATGGTCACCTCGTTTAACGCCCTGTAATCTATACAGAACCGCCAAGTGTTGTCTTTTTTCTTCACTAATAGGACGGGTGAAGAAAAAGGGCTGCAACTCGGTCGGATGATGCCGCTTTCGAGCATCTCTTTGACTAGGCGTTCGATTTCCACCTTCTGGCTGTGCCCATACCGGTATGGCCTGACGTTGACAGGCTCTGCACCTTGTGCAAGGACGATTCGATGATCGTAAGCCCTTCTTGGCGGTAGGCCTTTGGGCTCATCAAAAATCTCTGGAAATCGGTCCAAGACCGATTGAATCATAGGTGGAATTGGTTCTTCCACCTTCTCTTCGGAGAAAGGTACATCCGTTGCCAATGTAAGAACCCAACACGCTGGTTGGTCATGTTGGATGGACCTTAGTGCCGTTTTGGGACGCGTGGAGCTGGCGAGTCCCTGAATCGTTATCGATTCCTCTTCTCCTTCAGGGATGAAAGTCATAGAGAAGTTTCTTTACATCCCAATGAATATCTTTCCATGTTAGAAACCAGGGCATGCCCAAAATTAAGTCGACTCCTTCAAGCGGAATGACGAGGCAGTCAACTTTAAAAGTTTTCTTTTTAACGGACACGTCAAGGCCTTTTCCTTCGTGAATGCACTTGAGCCTTAGTCCCCCTCCACGATGATAGTTTGTGGGTTGCTCTCGGTGAGTGTGATTCTACACCTTTCAGCGGCTTCCTCTGTAAGGAAGTTGTTGGTGGCTCCGCTGTCGAGCAATATTAAGACTTTTTGGCCATTGATACGACCAAAAACACGCATGGCATTTGCCTTATGGGGGTCTTGAATTGAATGAAGAGATTCGACCTCTTCTGATTTCTCTTCTTTGGTCGGTGTCTCTTCTTGATGCGTTTCTTTAGGCTCAATTTTCTTGCCTTTTCTTCTAACTAGGATTTCCTCATCAGACGAGGAACTTGAATCAGAACTGGAGGAGGAATCGCTTTCGGAGCTAGAGCTGGTCTCTGGCTCATCAATCACCACTATATTAAAAAGTGCTTTGCACTGGTGATTTTTATCCCATTGCCCTCACATCTAAAACACAGGCCTTTCTTCCTGTATTCTTCAATTTGTTTAGGGGACAAGTATCGGGTAGGTAGTTCACGGCCGGGACGTGGGTGTGGCCTGAACTCGTTCCCTCTGTTGTAGGGAACTAATTCCCTTCCTTTGTTCTCTCTGAATTTGTTCGAGAAGCAGAGGAGAAGGAAGGTTTCTTCCTCTGTTTGTCAGCCCTGCGAGCCTTTTTCTCTCGCTTTTCCTCTTTTCTCTCTTCAATTCGTTCTTCATACAGTCGGGCCATAGCGAAGCATTCTTCGAGATGATCGAAACGATGTATCTTCATCTCGCGTTTGATATCGCTTCTAAGGCCTCCTTTGAATGCTCCAATTAGAGCCTTCTCGGGCCATTGTACCATGCTAGCTAGTCTTTCGAACTGCTTTTGATAGGTGGGCACGTTCGAAGTTTGGACTAGATTTTTGAGGTCCTCGTCATAATCGATGAACGTGGACTCTCCAAAGTGAAGCTGCAAACTAGCCTTGTACTTTTCCCAAGTGGGATCGACTGTTTTGTGCTCAAACCAAAGATAGTGGGTGGTCGCTTCGCCAGTCATGTTGGCTGTAGCGATTTCTATCCATTCTTCTTGTGGAATACGATGGCACATGAAGAAGCGTTCAGCCATGAATAACCACTCTCTGAGGTGCTCTCCGTTGAATTTTGGAAAGTCGTACTTGACGGATGGTGTACGTCTTTCTTCTAGACGAGGTGGTTCTCTTCGAGTTCTCCTTGGGCGAAGGGTGATTCATCTTCACCATCAGATAATTCGTACATTGGGTTTTGAAGAGTTTGGCCTATCCGTGGGCCACGAGGAGTCCTGTAGTATTCGCTATAGGGCTCTTGTTGGTACCTGTCTTGTGGGGACGCATGAGCCTACCCCCTTCTGTGCTTGTCCCAACGTGAGATATGTTGTTGGGATTGATCTCAGTGTCGGTTTGATAGCCAGGTACTGCTAACAAACCTTTCCCTTTCTGTGCATTCGGACCCTGAGTGGTCCTTTCCGCGATGATGGCTTGCGTTGGGTGGTAGACATTTGTCGGAACATGGCCCGTATCTCATCCATTTCCTTTTGTCTACTGCATTTTGGACGGTCCATTTCTTTCTTTCTCAAGTTCTCTACCTTAGCCATGTCGGTACGCATCTGTAATAACTCTTTTTCTATGCTTAGGATGCGTCCTAAAGCATAGTCGGGCACTTGGCCTCTCTGTGATGGCTGAGCCTCTTCGGGAGTGTCATGAGGATTCTCCTCAAGCACGGCTCATCTGAGTTAACATTCTTTTTTTGATTTTCCCATTTTAACTTGCGAAATCAAAAACTAACCTAACTGGAAATCCAAAGTCTGACACAACTGCCACTCTTAATCTAACCTAGACTGTCGACTCTGTCACGCTGCCGCTGCCACTGCTTGAGCTGCCGCGCGTGAGTCCTAAGGCAAGGGAGACGGGTTGGCCCGTCTAAAGCCCGCGCTACGCCTTAGCGCCTAGGCAATCTCACCTCGCTCCGGCCGGGCTTTAAAAAAGCCTAAATCGTCACACCCGCCTGGTGTCTCGACGACGAGCCTCGAGCTTAGCTGCCCTCGGGTGTTACGTTGTGTACACCCCTACACTTGCTAAATCGAGCAAGCGAAGCCTAGAACTTACTGAATATAATGCTGGAAAGTCGTGGAAACCTTTACTTTTCTAACGACTTAGAAACCCAAAATACCCTGACAGAAAACCCGAAACTGATACCTCTGATTTCTGCCGTTGAAGTACCTTCTGAAGCTGACTTTTTGTAGGTCGGGTGCTCAGACGACAGTTCTAGTCTCAAGTTGGCTCTGATACCAATTGTTAGGTGTCTCGTCCCGATTAGGCCAGAATTTCCTAACCAAGACGCTCCTACTGCCAAGACCGACTTGAGTACTACCTAAAAACCAAAATTCCTAATAAAATTTAGTACAATTAATCTACCCGGCCGGACAAACCCCGGCGCAACAACCCCTAGGACAAAGTTACACAGAGTGAAGTTTCCCAACTAACTAAGGAGTAACCTAATACAAACAACTACAGGGTTACAGGCTAGTACAAACGCAGCGATACAAAGATTACTCTCAACTCACTCACAAACACACCAAACCATGCAAACCCACTTCTAACGGACAAACCACACCCAACGAAAGCAAATGGGTAGGTCTGCTCCTTGCGACCGTGTCTCGGGCAATAAGACCCTCGAGGTGCCACAGTGAGGAGCTTGGCCGAAGCCTGGGCTAAAACAACAAATTAAATAAACTAGATGAAATCCTAGTGCAAAAACAGAATGAACACCCTCCCCGAATCTACAAAGGCTGGAGAGCGTTACCGACCAAGGCGCTGCCTTGGCTGTACCGAGAGACCACGGGTAGAATACCTAAGCCCCGGGTATTGCAGCTCACGGGCCGGCGTGAAGCGCGCGGCCTGGACAGCCTCCTGCTGTCGGACGACGTGGACAGACTGCTGGCCGAGACAGCCGCCCTGCTGTCGCGCTGACGGGCAGTGCGCTGCCGAGAACAGTCGGCTGCTGTTGTGGGCGAACCTGCGGACGAGTAGCCTAGACGAGCTTGCTGTCGCCCGGGCAGACAGACAGAGTGCCGACGAGGTTGTGCGACCACCTGTCACCTGAGGCGCGGGCTGGATGCCGCGGTGCTGACGGAAGGAGGAGGCGACCGCCTGTCGCCTGAGATGCGCCTGCGGGATGCGGCGCGGCCGAGGGGGGCGAAAGCCTTGCGGCAGTGCCTACCTACCTGGCGCTGGAAGTGGCTCGGCCACGGTTATCGACAAGGAATGCCGACGACGGCGCGGGTGGCCGAGGGGCTGGCCGACGACGGCTAGCGAGCGGCTAGCGTCTCCGGCTGTTCCTAGTCCCTAGCTAAGGTCGGGTTAGCTTGGACGGGCAGAGCTCTACGGGTAGGCTGGTTAAGCGAAGTGAGGTTAAAGGCTAGGGTAGGCTAGAGGAAGCAGAGCTAAGGTGCGGAAGACAGGTTAACCTAGCTACTAGGTGGGCTAAGCCGAAAGGTAGAAGAGGAAGCAAGAGAGGCTAAGGCAAGGCTCGGGAGTTGGGACTTAGCGAGCTGGTTGGAGATGAAGAGAGATCACAAGTGAGCTCGGTTGGGTCTGGTCAATGGGACACTCGAGATAAACTCGAGTCAACTGGGTTCAACCTAAGGTGCCTCGGGTTTGACCGAGTTCCTACTAGGCTAGGTCAGGTCGGGTTCAGTCAACTTGGGTTAAGACCTAGAAGAGGTCGACTAGGTTAAGTCCGGTTAAGGTTTAGCTGGGTTAGGACCAAATGGGTTAGGTCGAGTGGGTGAGGACCTGGATGCTTGCCACTTGGCAAGATGAACGGGTTAGCTAATGTGCGCTAAGAGAATGCCTATCAACAAGGGAAAGGTGAAATGCTTTCCTAAAGAGAAGAGGGATGAACCTAGACTAGAATCGGGAAAAAGGGGAGATAGCTACACGATGTAGCTTAGTGGACTTCGAAGAAGGGGAGATGGAGACACGTGGACAGATGAAGGGTGGAGACTAGCTGCGGTTGGGCGAGGTGGAGAGGCGGCCAAGGGAGGAGCGAGTCCTCGGGTGCTTTTCCTAAAGTTTAGGAAGAGGGGCGCGAGTTGGGGGAGAGGTGCGCTAAGTGGGGAAAAAGGCAAGGGCGAGGTGGCAAGACGGGAACGCAAAGGGGAAAAGTAACTCGACGAGGCGGAGGGGGTGCTGGGTCGTGGTCCTTCAGATCTTGACACGTGGCCAGATGTAAGGCCACAACTTCATGCGATAAGGGAGAAGACCAAGCAACAAGTAAAGTGGGGCGAGGTGGCGAGGTGGCTCCTATGAACTAGGGGCACTTTCCTAAACTTACTCAATCGTGGGGACACTTAGAAAATAACTGGCTTCAGCTTTTGGATGATGGCTCGGATGACAGACACGTGGCAGAAGCAAGGGACAGGATTGCACTTACCTGGTTCACCGAAGTCGAGTAGATTCGCACCTGATGAAGCCGGTGGCGCGGTTTGAGTGACACCAACGCTCTTGACCAAGATGCCCTCCTCGCCTTCACTAGAGCCTTCACCAGAATAGGGGCAATGATGTCCTTCACGCTTCAGGTCATTAATCTGCCGGAGATTGCAAGGCCAACCGGAGTAGCAGCAGAATTCCGGCAAGGAGCCGAGACTTCTATTCCACCATCGGATGAGACTTGGAATCGGCCAACGTAATGCTTAGAGAATAGCGATTCCAGCTATAATGCAAACGAAGGATTTCCACGGCTAGATTTCACAGGTCAGCAAATTCGACTCTGCTGCGCCGTGGACAGAATTGCAGAAACAGGCCGAGAGATCTAACTCAGATTTGTGACCGTTTCTCCAACTCTCACATACGATTGTTTGGCAAGGATAGCTTGTCGACTTTCTGATCTTCCAAATGTAAGTAGGACTTCGCCTAGAGAGTCTTCACCTAAGAACTCTAACTCTGCTCTCGGGTACGCCGAGAGAGAACAGGGACCTCGGAGTGCTCTCCCCTAGACCGGAATCCTAAAACAAAGGAAATCTCGAAATCAATCACTAACCTTACTGCCGTCCTATTGAATCCAAAAATGGATTCAATCTTCCCTGCTGCAAGGTCGCCTCTCAACTTCACCGTGACCGTGAGGAAGGTGCAGAACGCTGCTGATATGCTGTTTCGATGGGGAGAAAGCCGGGGACAAGGAGGGACCTTCGCCGGTGAGGAAGAAGTCCGCCGCAAGCCTTCCAACTCGAGCGCTGGCTGGTTCACCGCCGGTGCTCCGAGTTCTTCAAGGAGGAAGAAACGCCACGGTAGAAGGGGGCGCGAGGGATGAGAGGGCACACACTCGAACGCTCGGGCTGGAGTTGTGCTTTGATTTCAGAATCAGAGTTCCTCGAGAATGAGGAGGGAGAGCCAAACCTCGCACGGAGGAGAGAGAGCGCCTTGCGCAAAATGCTTCAATTCCTTAATCTTTGATACGAATTACAATGATCCAAAAGTATTTATACTAATCCTATTTGAGCGAGTCTACAATCCAGATCTCACTCTCTACCCAAGACCCCAAATCCAAAACGCCAAGCACAACCCGCTAGGCTAGGTTCCTACCTCGAATCCTAATATTAACAAGCCTAAGACTAACTTTATTTACTTGTTATTCATAAAGCAAAACGGGCCTAGTGCCCACGCGCAAAGGAAAGGTTCGAGCCCCTGGATCTTTTGAACCCAGGGTGGGGACCTTGTGAGGGGACCCGCCCTCACTTCGGTTTGTTGACTCAAGAGCTCGGTCAGGTTTGACCGAGCCGTTTACCTAAGACTTAGATCTTAGGACGTCTCAAGGGTCGCGTGAAGTGGACTCGTTTGGCTGGGACGCTTCTAGCTTGACGAGCCCTAAACTGGAGTCTAAGTCACCCTGAGACTGAACCTGCTTGAGCACCGTTGACGACCTAGTTGCTCCTCCCTCTCCTCCCGCTGCAACTATCTCTGGTGCTTCTTGACTCTTCCTGGGACTGGCCTTAATACATTGAAGAGAACGAGCTCCAATATCAGAAGCCTTGCGCTTCCTTCTGCTGGATTCGGCGGGCTCGGTCTCAACTGGGTCTGGAC
>NW_022204687.1:0-27807 GCF_008831285.2 Nymphaea colorata | reverse complement strand
CCCAACCCCAACCCCAACCCCAACCCCAACCCCAACCCCAACCCCAACCCCAACCCCAACCCCAACCCCAACCCCAACCCCAACCCCAACCCCAACCCCAACCCCAACCCCAACCCCAACCCCTCATCATTAAATGGATGAAGATAGGAAGTTGTGAACAATGAACCATATATATATTTTAATGCTCGTATCTTAGCTTTTTCCGGAATAATAAATCGGTTCAAAAATTAAAAAAATCATCATTATTAAAACACAAAACAAAACCATTCTCTTTCCCCAAGTCCTGCATCCAAATCCTATGGGTCTATATGAGTCCAATCTAATAATAATAATCAACTTTGATTGATAATTTATATCTTGAATATAGATTAGTAATGACAGATCACGGCGGTGAGATTAAAACAATGGGCGTGAACTTAACTTCTCTATCAGGTTCCTTAGTCTCTCAGTGCCTGCAATCTCTATGAATCCCTTCAAGCTGGTAGCCCGATCCTTGAACTCCTGGATCCACGAGTTGAGGAGAGAGTATGTGAGTCTATGCTTGTTACGCTTGATCAGGTAGCAGTTATTGATGACAATTGCATTGAAATAGCTCCACTCTGGCACGTACTCTGGCAGGTTGTACTTTTCTCTCACCTGGGCCTCTCTCTCTTGCACTTTGCACTTTACCGACTCTATCAGGTCCAAGAACTCGCCAGAATCGCCCTGGAAGGCATTAGGGACACGATGATCCTCGAGATATACAGTTTATACTCCAACTTAGAGCTTGTCTCTCCTCTTTTCAATCTATGCTCCGGCTTCTAACCGTCTGACCGCCGCTACTATTCTTCCTGCGCACCGGGTCTTGTAACGGGCGGACAGCAGCGGAGTTATCTAATTTTTACAGTCCCTCCGCGAAGATGTGGAGGAGGTATATGAGCGCGCTGGGGAAATTGAAGAGCAGGTCATCGGGCAACTTGCTCTCGGAAACTTCGTTGGCTTTTTTGCTGACCAGTTTTTTGAATTCTCGGGGGTCCTGGAGGGGGATGGTGAAGAGCTCGCGGATGAGGAGCAGGTGGAAGAGCTTCTTCTTGATTTTGGAGTTCATGAGGATTTTATTGGACATGCTGGAGACGAGCGCGGACAAGTTGATACCCTCGCTGAACCACTCCTGACTCATTACTCGGTGGATCTCCGCCAAAGATACCACGTTCTTGCCCTAGAAGCTTTCCCGCGTACCCACGCAGGCCTCGTACTACTTTTGAAGCCCTCTCTCGCTGAGATGTTCGATCATGGGTATGAAGATATTCTTGGGGTAGTTTTTTTAAAAAGCGAGGTGGCGATTGGCGGAATCGTACCGTGAAGAGTCCTCCTCCTCTGAGGAGGGCCGGAGAGGCTGGCTCTGGTCGATAGCCTTCTTCTCCTCCTCGACTTATTCTTTTCCTATATGCATGTGGTGACCTAGGATTAAAAATTAAATAGCTTAGAATATTTAAAGTCGCTTCCGTATATACTACCCACGGATACATACCGAAAATCAACGCAACGGCAAAAATTGCCACCCCGAAGGAGGGACATCGAAACCGTGGAAACTAATAATTATGACAAATAATAGATTTATATATTAATCGAATTAATTTATTAGAAATAAGAGGAATAAATTACAACAATTAGCTTTCAATTATTTTCGGTTCAAAGTGATGCTAAAATAATGTATAGAGTTGCTTGCATTGGTCTTCTATCCTTTGGAGATAGATTTTGATGAGGTAAGAAGCTAGATGAAGGATTGTCAATATTTAGAAGCAATTATGGAAAAATAACCGAGATAACCATCGTTTCTACGATTTCTCATCCTATCGGCAAATTTATAAATGATTAAGTATGATTTTTCTGCGGATTCGACCCTAAAAACTATGTACTGATCCTTGATTAACTTCAATAAAAAACCAATCAAACACCATTCCTAACAAAATTTACCATTGTAATACTCTGTAAAGTCTACATTGACAAAAGAATGATTTATTTTATCTGGGTGTTTTTAGGTAAAATACTAAATCCTTCTAAATCCTTCAAGAAAAGGCACGATTAGGAAGAATATGATGTATATTATAGATCATTAGTAACTAATAATCGATATTGAATTATTCTTACTGTGTTTCCTCTTGGGAGGTTGCCTCCTCTCGAGCAGTTTGATCTTGTAGGAATACTTAAGCAGCACATCTGAGATGAAAAAATACAAAACTATTAAGATTAGCACTCCTGTTCCGATCGATATCCCTATTATGGCAGCATCACTGATGGTCTTGTCTTGGACAAAGTTGGATCTTGAGATGACGATGACCAAAGTGATCATGACGAGGGTGATAAGGGCCAAGATAGCAAGTATGGTGCACATGCAACAGTTATTCCTTCTAAACTAATGTATTTCTTCACAATTTCGGCATTTCAGTTCTTTTGTTGAGGAAAATCTAATCACTTCTGAGCATCTCTTGCAATTGTATCTCTGCTATCTCTTATCGAAATGATGTCGATGAGGACTCAGATGGCTGTTTTTCATCTCATCGAAGAGGCAATTTCTATGGATTGGCATGGGACAAGTGCAAGGATATAATAGCTAGTCCTCCTCAAGATTGCCCTTGTCTGTTACATTGCAGAAACGACATGAAAGATGCCCTGATTGCTGCATATTATCATTTGATGATAGATTTGCTACGGAATTATTGATGAGCTCCAGAGGATGAACCTTTTTCATTTTTTTAACCCAACTCCAAATAAAATAATTAACTTTTAACTAACGATTGATTTATAGTGAAGTTCATATTAACCATCGAAAGCATCTTTGCCTTCAGAGGGAAAAATAGCAGTTTAAATGATTTAATTGGATATATTAGATGGCTATAAGTTACTGCTATTGATTAAGAATTAATTTTACATACTAATTCATCTTAAAAGACGATAAATTTTGATAAATTTATCAAAATTCTTTGTTAAAACTTTGAAAATGATCATTAATTTATTGAGTTAATTATCAAGCTTCATGAAAATGATGTCTAGATGGTTGGAAAAGGCTAGAGCAAGCAAATCAAGATAAAATTAATTCTAATTAGAAATTTCTATATATTGGCTTCCTTGCTATTGCGCCAATTACAATTAAATTGTTGGGATTGTTAAATGGATGCTTTAGATCTTGTATATAGATATCTGAAAGTTCTAATGAATTTGTGACCTTTTTTCTTGTAAAATGGCTAAAAACAGGTTCCAAGATGCTGTAGAAGATGAGTCTTAATCTTCCTCCTTTTCCTACCTTTGATAATTGCCAATTTAAAATCCAAATATGGCAAAGTGGAGTAGACTTATTTTTATTTTTCATTAGCAAATTCAATTGAATACTCATCAATCATTCTAAATTTTCCGTTCCTTTCTCTTAGAATGTGTTATATTTATCCCTTGCATCCACATCTCATTATTATTTTTATCATACCAAACGGGCAATCTGGTAAGCGGCGATCTACCAATACACTTAGAACTGCGTGTATGATGGTAACTTGGCTGCCAGGATTGTTTCCTTCAGGCACAAACATGCTTCCGGGATCATCACAAGATGCTTACTACATATTTATTCGAGTATGGGATGCTTTTGCTTTGTTCTATTGATATTTTGACTCCCATTGAGATAAGATCTGTTCGAGATGGCTACAAGTGCTAGTTATTATTTTTTTGCCCATATATTGCAAGTAGCATAGCCGATTATTTGAAGAAGAATTAAAGCTTAAAAATCAATGTTCAAAACTTAATTCTTGCCTGAATGAGCCATCTACCATGAAATTACCATGAATCTTTGCTCAGATTAGTTGAACAGGCCCTATTTTTCTGATTTTTGGGGAGTTTACTCAACTCGTTAAATTTGAAGCAAACTGTAGAACATTTATCATTCTTTTTTTCCGAATATTGGCTTATGCTGTCTGAAATATTCTGGAAACTGGGAGTATTGTATTTATTTTATGAAGTTTATGCCATTGATATTTTTATTTTTTTGCAGAAGTTCTTCGTAGCCATCTTCCACAATATTCACAAATGAAATATTTAAATGCTAAAATGTCATCATTTTCGTCAATTTCATGAAAAAGCAGATCAGTTTCATTCTAAAACACAAGGAGGGTAACTTTTGCTTTGGCTTATTGATGGAGTGTTCTTCTCATTTTGATTGATTGCTAAAAAATTGATGAAAAATTATAGGTGCGTGAGTTATCATCCAAGCAATTGAGGTCTTAGTAGTTAATATATGCTATTTTTGTCATTTTAAATCACGGTTTGGAAATCCTCTCGAAAAATGATTAATATCATTTTTTAGCTTGATTTGATAATGCAACATGAAAATACCCGAGCCCACTGCAGTCCAAGTCTTTCTGTATCGAAAGAAAAGAATTATACTACATTTTTCTTCTTAGAATTCTAAATTAGGTTGATTAGGTAGCTTTGTAAAACGGGAAGGATGTCGAATTCAAATCAATTTTAATCAGAAAACAATTAAAATATCGCAAAAATGAGATAGGGTCCAATGTCAAAAGGGTGCCTTATCTTGGATAATGAATACTTTTTGAATTTTAGAGATGGGCATGTTACGTCGAAAATATAATTTTCCCTAAATTACGAAATTGAGGACGGCAATCGATAGAATAAGCTTGTAATGCAATATATATAGTAAAAATGCTTGACGATTTGCCCCATTATGACAATTGACTTCTGATATGGATTTTGAGGGACTTTAAATGGTTTGATTAATGCTCTAAATGCGTATCAATAATTTCAAAAATATAATATTTTAATAATCGCATTTACTATCAAATCTCCATGGTAAAAGTGATGTTATTCAGTATTACGTCGTGTATCCCACCTACCTCATCCCCAACAACAATAATTGGATTCTTCCTAATGCCGAAATCATTCAAAATATTCATACACAGGTTTCAGAATAAAACTCAATTTATTGTAAACAGACCATTGCGCAAACCATTCTCGTCAAACAATGTGAGGAGTCCATGAAATAGACTGTCTTCGAGCCCTAAACTAAAAAGTTATAGAAATTATCGTTGAAATAAAAAAAAACTTCCAAAGATGAGGATTACCATCCCGAAATCTACGTTTCCAAAAAATCGAAGAAATCTCAACAACTTTAGAACCGAAACGTTGTCCCCAATATCATTAGATTGATTTTATCATTCATCCAGAAGAAAGGAAAATCGTGCAAGATCGTTTAGAAACTTTTCCAGAAGTAAAACATTTAAAAAGGCTGGAATATTAAGAGATTTTACCTCTACCAGAGCATGATCAGAAGCAAGATGAATAACTACGTTAACGAAGAAACCCTCAAGGAATTGGTTAGGAGCCACCCCGAGGAAAACTAACTCTATTCGAGACAGGAACAACTCTTCTATGCCAAAATCACAAGAACCATCATCGACTACTTCCTCAGAGAAGAAATATCGGTCTGCATATTACTTCTAAACGGATGGACAGAACCAAGAAATCACATCACCTCAATGCTCTTAGAAACATTCGATTGACATTACCTACATTATTATCAGAATGATATTTGTATTTTATTCCCTTATTCATACTCATCAACATGGCTTTTTGCCTTTAACTGCATCGAAACTGAAACATTTTAACGCCATATTATAGCTTGGCGTTATATAAAAGAAATTGTAAAGTTGAAAAAATAAGGGAAAAGTGATTATCAAAGCATTTTATGTGTTACCCGTCCATGGTTTGGTTGTTTGATGCGTCTTTATTACAAATAATTGCATATTTAAGATTTTTAACTCAATATTTGTGAAGAGATTTAAATATCATCTAAATCATAATAAAACGATGATATCTTATGCTAAGGGTGGGAGGATGATGCTTTATATTCTTATTAAATGATCATATCAGATGGCGATACCAGTTCCTTTATTATTTTTATTCGTTAGTTATAAATTCAAACAGGTTCATACAGTTGAGCCTGCCACCACTTTATCCAATTAATACATATTAATTATATGCAGATCGATCAGAATAATGAAAAACGGTCCATATGCTTTGATTTAGGTCTTGAGGTTTCTAAAATTAATAAAATCATTTAAAGTTAGCCTTGGCGTGATTGGAGCATTCAAGAGCTTATATTAAGGATTTTTATAAGATTTTCAACTTATTGTTAATTAAGATGCAATAAAGAGGTCTATTGCAACTTTATCAAATACTTTTCTCGTTTCGCTTTTTTATATTTTTTTCTATGTGTCTGTTGGAATTGTTTGAATTATCATGATCGCTATTTATCTTTTTTCGCATTATTTCACATTTTCACATGCTATATATGCTGGAAACCTAGCTTAAATGGCCTCTTGATAAGCTTATTTAGCTTTCTTGTCTTATAGTTACTATTACTGATGATTTTTTAGATGATAAGTCTGATATAGAACTTATATATGCTAATCATCACTAAAGTATTGAATATGGCTTGTTTTTAATCTTCATTTATCAAGGTTTATTTTGATATTGACAGATCACTTTTAACAATATTTTATCACTAATATTCTTCAGTCGACTAAGATTTAAGGATTTCATTATGATTATTGAATTAAATGTGTTTTTTTCTTTTGCTTTTGCCATTTTTCATCAAAAAAAAACTGGTTAATAACCAGATTACTTTGAAGATTGTGCATAAACACAACCAAAAGAATCCAGTCCACTCTTTAATCTTCACAAAGTCATAAAAAGAGTAAAAGATTGAATACATAAGCATCATCGCTGATCAATAGGGCAACAGTTTGGATACTAATTGGTTTCTGATTTGTTCCATAAAGCTATTGAATTACTTCTCCTTGTTCTCTTAATCGATTTAGACATGGGAGCTCTTACTGAGATGGCTTTCAAACACTTGATACAATACCCGTCGATTCAGTTGCTAATTCTCTCCTTTCTCAGTGGGAATATACTATGAATTTTAAATGAAATTCATGAAGTCATTCTCGTCATAGCTGTCCGCAAACTTTTACCTTTTATGCATATTTTCGTAGACTTGCTCTTGGTAAAATGCATCTCCTTATTTTGGATGATGACGAAGTTATTCAAGAAGTTGATGAGCTCGATCGTCTTGTATCTTCCGTCCTAGCATTCGAAATTTTCAATAGTTATCGAACCTATTTCATAGTTATCTACTCTTCCTTATTCATACAATTTATTTATAAATTGATGCATGATTCATATCCATGCTTGACTAAATATATTCAACGAAAAATCCCAACCAAAACGGATCAAAATAAACTCTCAATGATGGTAAATGCATGAAAACTTTAAGATTTTTTACTATGAGTACGGGCTGAATTTTAATATTCAATAAATATCAATACTGAGAATAAAGAGACTAAATGAAATCCAAGAGCAGCAGTAGCAAATAAATAAATTCCATCTCCAGCTTCATCGACAGTCTTCTCAGCCCGCCGCCACTTAGTAACCCCCTCAAACGACCCCCCTCACAAAAAAATCTCAATGATTCAATCACCATTAGTAGATAAATCAACCCAGCCGAACCCAAACCCCCCATCATGAAACTTTCTCCCGTCAAAATCAAATCAAAATCAGAAGATAAGGCCCTGCAATTGTTCAATAATAGCAAAAATTATGTCGAACAGATATCCATGGAAAATTCAATGATACTCTCCAGAGCCAGTGAAGTCAATGACTCACGAAACAAAGGATTCTCCAGCAACAAGTAAGTCAAGTTTAGAGAAAATTTGATCCTCAGAAATTCACATTATAAAAGATAATTTGCCCGGAAAGACAGTAGGACGCCCTCAATCCTCAAGAAGAGCCAGCTTGTTAGAAACAGCACCATTCAATTCTTGCAGGTAATCTCAAGCCTATTTAGTCCAGCATCATTCAAAGCCGACTCCAAAGCAACGTGGACAGACAGCCCAGCAATCTCGGAGAAGATAGGTAAGGAAGAGCTGCCAAGACCAATTAAGTTGTTAGGAAACGCTACTTCACCATAATCGAACGTTTCGAAGCAAAATTCAATAACAAACTGAAGAAAAACATAAAATTGCGAAACTAAGAAAAGTATAAAGATGAGTTATTCCCACCGATCATATCATCGATTGTTAGAGGGGAGGCAAAAATCCATAAAATAAGACTGAAAAGTTCAAATGGATGAGAATTCCCTAACTTTATAAAGACTCCAATCTAATAGTTGTTAACAATGATGAGAGAAGCAATATAAACATCAAATGCGAGCACTGCAGTAACTTCATAGGTGACGCTTTCAGTTCGATTAAAAACTGCAAATCGATCCTTTCGAAGATGTTTTAGTCATATGAAATTAGCGAATTTGGAGTATACTTAGTAAAGATATTTCAATAGAATGTCTGGAAGTATGTGATAGTCGACGATTTCATTCCTGTCCTTTAAAATTTCCAAGGAGAACTCCAGCCTTATTTGTCAACTGCCAAAAAATAGATGAAAACGGAACCATGGAGATATGGCCTTACTTGCTTGAGAAAGCATATGCCAATTATTATGCCAACTATGAATCGCTTCATTTTGGAAACACTCTTGACTTTCTTGAAGAAATAACAGGCATTTCAGCATAGATCTTTCAATTTACAACAATGAGAAAAAGCAAGCCTAGAGAAACAAGAGGTGGATAGGTGATCAGACAGAAGATTCGACTTCCTTGGTTATATATAAGCAGAAGACAAATATATCCCCATTACAAAGACATAGGATGGCAATTTGACAATAAATTCTTTGAGGAGATCATCACCACGTGTAATTAATTCGACAAACATATATGAAACCTTTGATAAAGTGTATGCCTTCAATCCTCAGAACTGCATCCATAGCACAGTTCAGCTATCGGTATCAACATCAAAAAAGCAAACGAAACTCCAAGGTTTGATATCTCTGTTAGGATTATCAAAGTAAGCGAGGCTGGGTCAGTTTCTATCTCGATTAGGCAAAAATAGAAGAGATTTTACCAAAGGAGCAGTTTAAACTATGACTATATATGGATTAGAGCTATCTTGCTTCAGAAGGAATTCGATGGAGATTGCAGATGGATCGATGCTAAATACTCCAATCTGAAGTCGATCAACTTCAATAACAAACTAGAAGCCGGCTAGTATTACATTATCCTCCTACCAGAATGGAAATCTTCCATTGTTATTAACTTTCCTTAATAGTAAACTCTAACGTGAGCTTAACACTCGCTAAAAAGTAGTATGATGATAGGACCAGCTCATGGAGAAGGATGTTGTGACCTAGCTCAAAGATATGGCAAGTTGCATCAGATCAATCTCTTGCTGCAATTACAGTTACATTCATGAAGAGGTAGGAATGCTGATAGAGAACATAAATAACTAGAGATACAACGGAGACATAAAGATAAATCGATCAATCAACGGTCTAAAGGCTGCTGTCGACTTGGTTCCATTCAACCTTGAGTTTTACCAGCAGAAAAACAATAAACTTCCCTTTAAGACTCAAATATCCGTGTATATTCAAGCTGACAAATCATATACAGTCATATTGATGATGCGAGGAGGAATCGACTTGCCATTTTTGAAGAAGTTTGACTTTGGAAAATGAATGATGTTTTTATTATTTAGTATTTTTACGCAAATGAAATAATCAGCTTGTCTAGCTGAGATGATAATACCTTTTTCTTTGGCTTGCTGGCAGATTTCATCTTTTCTTCCTGAAAACTTAGACTAAGTCTTATATAATCAAAAGATAATTTTCTTGTAGGCATGACCCATTCCATCTCTTCATAGATGTTTTTTATTCAAAATTAATCTAATTGCTAAAATCATCACTCTTGTGGGTGATTTATGTTGCTAAGTGCTACATTTCATCATTTTTCATGTTAAAATCTAATGGAAATGATCGAATATTTATTAAAAAGAGTGGATAACCATCAAAGCAAAAGCCATATCATCACGACCATCCATCCATGCTTCTCCATTCTCATCGATCATGCCCCACGAGAAAAAATATAGTTTATACTCTAAAGCGAGATGAGCATATAACTAAATCCCAATTATTCTCAAATAAATTGAGCCTATTCCCACGCTTTGAATATAATATTAACTTCAACTATGTTCAATTCAAACAAGCCTGAAGAGACCAAACAGGACCCCAAGCCCGAAGAGCACAAGGAGGACGAGGAGGGCGACGACGACGAGGACGTTGAGAAGGAGGTGATTGGCAATTGGAAAATTGTTGACCTTCCCGAAATTCCAGTCGTCACCGGTGAGGAGTAGGAAGAGGAACTGGCCAAGTTCAGGTCGAAGATCTACAGGTTCCGCAAGGGAGAGTGGAAGGAGAGAGGCGTTGGAGAGCTCCGCTTCCTCAAGCACAAAGTTTCGAACATGATCAGAATCTTGAGCCGTGCCGAAAAGACCCACAAGTGCACCATCAACCACTTCCCCATCAAGCAGGACCTTCTGGGCAACCTCGAGCAACTCAAGACCAGCAACAACTCGTGGACTTGGGCCGCCACAGACATCTCTGACGAGGTTCCCGCAGTCTAGAAGTTCTGCGCACGATTCACCTCAAAGGAAGAGTTCGACAGATTCGGAAAGGAATTCAACGAGGCTTGCGAATCAAACAAGAAGACCACTGAGGAGAAGAAGGCCAAGGCTGAAGCGAAGACTGAGGAGAAGGCTGAGGAGAAGGTTGAGGAGAAAAAGGAATGATTGATTGCCCTGACTTGGAATCTAAACATATCTTTAAATCAATTTTAAATTCATAAATCAAACAAAATAAATCAAGCACAAAAACCTTGCTTTAGTAACGGGATTTGGGGGTGAAGTTGATGGTACTTAGGCCCTCTTTGAGGTTGAAGCTTCGTAAAACCGACCTTGATCTAACCAGTCACAAAGGCTGGCCGAAGGTTGATTATTTGTCTTTGAGATTTTTGTGGAGATTAAGAATGCTGGGGTGGTTGGGGAGGCTGAGAAGGTTAAGGAATGTTTGGTTTCTTATCTGTAAAAAACTGAACGCTGTTCGCCACAGTTATTGGTTGTTTCTCTGTAGAGTGGTATTTTTGAGTCTCAGCTGGCTGTTCTATTTCAATTTTTTTCTCTTGTTGAATATGCAAGAGAGGAGGATTGTTTATCTTTATCTTTATTCCATTATTTGAAGGAGTTCCTATGGAATGGAGGTCGGTATGCATGAACTGAACAGGATTAGGCTTGATATTGGGGATATTGTTGACAAATTGTATTCTCTTTGCCATATTGTTGTTATTACTATTGATCAACGGAAGTGGAGGAGTGTTCAGAGCTTAATTCTTAGGTGGAAGAGCGCTTTGAGGCTTCTGGTCAAGAAAGATTGGAATATTTGTAACGTTTTGAGGATTTTGAAAGAATTTAGGTTGGGTTTGATAAAAATTTTGACCACTCTGCTCATGTTGAGTCGGTGGAAGCTGGCTTATTGTACTGCTTAAGATATTGCTTTTTATTGAAGCCAAATTTATAGCAGCATTTTGCTAATAGTTTGGTATAGGCCTTCTTTGGATCAAATCTCTTCCTGCAAGGTCACCATTTTCCGATTTTCCATTCACCTATGGAATCATGTTACTCTTGAACTAAATAATCGGTCTTGAGTTAATCTGGATTGTGGGTATTCTGCTTCCAGGTTTGACTGATCTTCTTTAGAAAATATACTAGTTTTTATCCCAGCCATTTGCACTATTTTGGTTGAAACTTCTCCTAGGGCCGTCATTGTTAGTAGGAAGAATCAAGGATTGAAAAACGCTGCTATTTTTGTTCATTCTTACATTGAAATTTTCCTCTGTTAGTACTCTGTTATCGAGATCTTGGAGACTTGTCCTGAGAATGACTTCACTCTTTTGGTGATTGAGACTGTTGAGATAGGAATCTATTTCTCTGAGTATTTGGTCAGCATTAAGCCGATTATTATGAACATAACTGAGCATGATGCATAAGATATGCTTGTTAAATGGACTTATGTTTGCTGGAAGCGGAATGCCTTGCTTTTCAATCATTTCAAGATATTTTTCCATGCTCATCCCATGATCACATGTTTTACCTGCCAGCATTTCGTAGAAGATGACTCCTAAGGCCCAAATATCGCTTTTTTAGGAATAGTGATTTTACCTGTATGCTTCAGGGGACATATATTTAGGGGATCCAACATTATAGTACAATTGAGGTTTATTCGGACCTACTACATTTCACAGTATCCAAAGTCAATGATAGCCACTTTTTTGCACTTTTCTGGGTCGCCTTTGAACAAGACGTTATCTGGTTTCAGATCTCTATGTACTATTTGCTTGTTTCTCATGTGGGCATATCCTTCGAGTATTTGCCTGAAGATAAATAGGGCTTAGTTCTAGTTTAATCCTAGCGGATGCCTTTTTATATAATCTGCTAAGGTTCCGCCTTACAGGTGCTCCATGATGAGATAAATAAAATGATCTTGGAGTACAATGTCATGCAATTTTACTATATTCTCATGGCCTGTGTTGGCTATCTTTCCTAAATTGCTTAAAGCTGCGATTTCGCAACTGAGCAGGTATCTGGTGACTTAATTATCGATGGTTCTAAGGTCGATGACTTTGATGGCAACGCGATTGTAGGGGTTATTCCTCTCGAAGCCAAGATAAACATTGCCTGTTGATCCTTTCCCTAGTAGTGTGGATTCGTTGATGCAATAGAGATCATTGATGGGTCTTGCCTGGTTCGTCTGCATATGCTTTATAATGTAATAACTGATATTAAGCAGCTATATCAAATCGATGGATATGATAATCTCCAGTAATTTATGTATCAATCCCACATACTCAAAGTATTAATGGTAAGCTCTCCACTTTATCATAAAATTTAAAACCGATGTTTTATTAATTTAGTGCAAATATAAATTTATTCCGAAACTGATGCAAACCAGTGACCTTTCAGAACACTCTCTCAACAATTCCACATCAAAACAGAAATACTCCTTTTCCAGAGATAAAAGATTCCATTAGCGCGATCATAAACCAGTGTAACCTTCAAGTAAATTAGATGTGAAGAATTTTATGATCTTCCCACGACAAGAGCCCAAAGGACCACAACTCAAGGCTATGGCCATAAGGTATTTGGAATCGGAGATCATTCATTCATACCGGGAGTGGGTACGTACTAACTTCGATAAAAACTCAATGATCCGGCTCAGAGGATAAGGATGAAGTCCTTTGGAACATGCCGTTAAGTACAGAAACCAACATTTAGAAAATGGAAATCACTGGACCATTTGGTGATATCAAATATCTCCAAAAATTGCCTCCTCCTGGCGCATATGATCCCAATCCCAGAAGAGATTTAAGAGCTCCTTCTTTCAACTCTCGCCTGACTGACCACTATTTAGAAAAAGTTTCAAAGGTAAACAGTGGAAAATTTAGCTTCCAGGACCAGGAGCTTACAACTACGAAGCCATCGGGACGTCTAATTACTATATCACATCAAGGCATCGAAATTTCACTAATGGCAGATTTTCGCAACTTGAACGATCCTTACCTCTGAGTCAACGAAAAAGAGAATTAGGACCAGGAGAGTATGCTGATGTTGACAACATAAATAAAGTTGGAAGATACAGCTTAGCTAAACATATCAGTGCAAGCTCCTGCGTCTTTTCAAAATCGCCAAGGCAGGGACTCGTTGAAAAGACAAAACTGTTTGTTCCAGGTCCTGGTCAATAGTAATTTTCATGTTATTTAGCAAATCATTTTCGAGCTTCGGCTGATTCCAATACTAAAATGATCATTTTCTTTTCATTTTACCACTAAAACTGTTCCTAACTTATAACAATACGAATTATGCTACAGAATACTTCATCGTTATCAATATATGGCATATTCAAATAGATTTATTTTCATCAATCAATTCATAGATAGTGTCACTTATATCTTTTCTGTCATTCTATCGACAGATATTCAGTTTTAAAAACGTTAAGCTTCGAATAATCTCTCATTTTATTATTTATAAAGATAAAAATATGACAAATACTAACCCAACTCTAAGCAGCTTTATGCCCTTAGCCAAGATCGGTGAGGGTACTTTCAGCTCTGTTTACAAGGTGAAGCGAGTGAGCGATGGCGGCATCTACGCCTTGAAAAAGGTACCTTTCCCATAAGTTTTAGATTAAAATTGCATGCCTAAAATAGAAAGAAAAAGCCAACGCACTAAACGAGATCAGAATTTGGCATCTCTTTCATCGAATTACATAATTACATACAAGTAGGCATTTTTCGATGAGAAACTTCATCTCTTGTGTATCGTTATGGAATGGGCAAGTAAAAATAATGAAATGTAGATGATGGAGATTTGCTTAAAAAGATACAAGAACACAAATAAAAGAAGAAATTGCTTTCAGAAGTATAAATATGGAAGGCCGCCTATCATATCCTATCAGGTCTGTTTATCCTTCATGGAAATTCCATCCTGCATCGAGACCTAAAAAGCGCCAACATCTTCATCTGTGATGGAATTTACAAACTGGGTGATTTAAATGTTTCGAAAGTTAACGACCATCAGCAAAGATTGGTCCAAACTCAAACCGGGACACCGTTTTATGCAAGCCCTGAAATATGGAGGGATTAACCTTATGGAAGCCAGTCAGATATTTGGTCCTTTGGATGCATTTTGTATTAGATGTGTTGCTTAAAGCCTCCATTCAATGGTAAGGATTTGAACTAACTTTACAAGAATGTTCAAAAAGGATATTATGAGCCAATACCTAAGGCTTACTCACCTTAGCTTTAGCAAGTTATCAATATGTGCTTGAGCCAACGAGCAAAAGATCGTCCTTCTGCTAAGTAGCTCTTGAAATAAGGCGGAATATATTATCAAAGTGTGATTATTACGAAATTTCGGTGAAAAAGTAGGCCCTACTAACAACGATAAGCTTTATCGACCATAAAGATGCCAACCGATCTCAAAAAATTGAATAGCCAACTTCCAGAATCAAAGTATTAAAGTGCATCAGACTACTAACAAGGAAAAACCATCACCAAAATGACTGCATCAAATGTCCAAGATATCTCAAAGCTAAAATTATAAAAACTGTTGAAATCTAATGCAAAGGTAAAGACATAGAATTGCAAGAATGTCAAACAATAGGAATCTCACTATAGCTATGAACGTAAGCTTGAGGATCCCATCCCTCTTCCTGAGAGAATCAAAAATCATTTAAATGGAATCAACCGAGTTCCAACTAAAGAGTTTTTAGCAGAAAGAATTACAATCAAAAAGCTAAAATACATAGCAGCATTACATAGCCAAGACAAGAAGGATTAATTAAGAATAGTTGTGAATATCTCAGTCCAATAAAATAAAATCCGAATCGAAAGAAACGACCTCTTTCATGCAATTATCTTCAAGTAAGGCAACCCGAAAAAAATCCTCCTTATTATATTTCAAACCTAAGGCCTCAGAGTGGTAACCCTGCCCCATTTATAATTCTGACAGAAAGCCTATCATAGGTGATTGAGATAAAAGAATTAGATGTTTTCAGATCGAAAGATATAGTGGGTAAAAGCAGAGACCCATATCTATTATAAAAGCTCGAAAAGATAGAGAGGGATAAGATAAGATGCCGTTCAGCTAATCTTAAATCAGTCAAGATGTCTGGATATTCTGAACTCAAGGAGCGTCTTGAAGCCAGATACAAGAACATCAAATAGCCACCAATTTACTAATCACACGAATTAATACAAAATTGAACCACATTAAAAGCTAGCAAAGCGCCAATAATCTCAATCCCATCAGCTATTCATACGCCATTCCAAATTCTTTGAGTGCTCATATCTATCCTCACGCAGTCAGTAGAAACAACTCAGAAAAATTCAATAAAAATAATTCAAATTCCTATCTTTATGAAGTCCAAAATAAGATATTAAATAATCCTCAGTCAAAGAACAACCGCTATGATCTGTTTGGACTCAGGAACAGTAATCCAAATGATTCGCAAATCAGAAGGCTTATTAAAGGTCAAAACTTCTATGGGAAGATAATGAAAAATTGATATATTTATATTTATTAGATGATCAATCGGTATTAATTTCACTTGATGTTCCTAATCATAGAAAGAAACTTCTTTTTTCCTTACTAGTTCCAAAAAATCGACGACTTTGATGACACATTTTGGCTAGGAGGCTGCAAAAGACTGCTTTTCATGGACTTATCTTCATCAATTTTGGGAGGACTCAAGACTAATGTATCTTGCCTTTTTGCCCTATCATCCACATCTGTACCGAGAACTGTCTTCTATCCGATTTTCCACTTCTTTTTTTGACTACTTTCTGGTTCCTTCAAAGGCCTATCCTCGATGACTGATTCTTCTGTTGCTGAGTTTTCAGTATTCATGTTGGTTGCCTCTCTGAACATGTTAGTTATTGAGTGAATGCTGGGATTGAAATGCTATGTTTAAGTATCTTTCCGGGCATTTTTGAACTGATTGGCTGTTTAAAGCTTGCTTTTTTCTTCCAGACATCACCTATATCTAAGGCTATCTGGTCGGTAAAGTTTTTTGATGGGAAATCTCAGTTAATGCTGAAATGTCACTTCCACTCTTCGATTCTTAGTAACTCAGTTAATTCAAATATGTCTTTCGGTAATTTTGTTCCAAACTCAACCATTGCTGTCTTTACCTTTGTATCAAGCTGAGTTCTCTTCTGAGGTGGGCTTCATTAGCTTCGCTTTGTGCTCTTATCTCATGCTATTTTTTAGCGATCAGGTCATCAGCGTATTTTTTGAAAAAAGATTGAACTTTTTGAAGTTCCTCTTGATATTCCATCTCTATGTTATGCTTAGCTTTGCTTCAAGCTCAGGAAGGATTTCCTTCAAGGCTTCATAGGTCTCTTATTAGCTCATACGAATTCAAATTAAATAAATATCGGTATAATTATCAAAATTTAAGTTTTGCAGATGGATGGAAACTCATGTGCAAGGATTAGTGTGATTATTCCATGTTTATCTCGGCAATTTTGACTTCGCTTTCGATTTATATCGGAGAATTGACTCTGGACTTTGCTTGGATCAAACAGTCGTAGAGATTTTGAGTAAGTGCAATTTATAAATTAAGAGATGCCATTTTCTTGTTGAAGTCTGCTATTTTAGAGTTTTATTTATTTTCTTCAAGCTGTTCCAAAAGTTTTCGTTGTCTCTCTTGAGTATTTCATTTTACTTTTGGGTGATTTCATGATCTGAAAAGCTTATTAAGTTGATTAACCTTATCATCGAGCTTTTGTTCATATTCTAATTTAATTTGCTATTATTTTTCTTTGAATATGATCTGCAGCTCATTCTTTTGCTTTTAAAGTTCAAGCCATTTCTGCTTCTTGATCAGATTTAGATCACTTCTGCTGGCAAAGCTTTTCTATCTTTCTTCTCTAAAGCTGGCCTACACTCCTTTCTTATCCTCGATGACTCGATTGTAATCTCTTTGCATTCCTGATTTAATTCTTTTAATGCTTTGTTTTGCTCCTCTAGTGAAAGTTTTTCCTTATAAATTTATCTTTATCTTTTTCTTTCCTATCTTTACTTGTTTCTTAGCTTATCCTATGTGTCTCTAAGCTAGTTTTCAAGTGCAAGTATTCTTTCAGTATATTATTTTTTATCTTTCTTCATCTTTTATTTCAGTTCATTCACCTCCTTGTCAGCATCTGTCGTATATCGTTGATATCCTTGTATAGTTGCTCACAATCCTGCTTTTTTCTTACAATTTCAACTGGCACTTTTTATATTGTCTTTATAAGAAAGTAATTCCGTTTTAATAGCTGCCAATTTGATCCTCTTTAATATCCATATCCCTTAAGCTATTGATCAGCATCTGGGTATCACCACTTTATCTTTATCCATCTGCTTCCTTCATCTTCAAGCTGAGCTCCGAATACTTCCTTTTGTGCATGTTTTTTTCTTCAATGATTTTTCTTCTTTCCTCCTAGAATTGCTTATTTAGCTCGTCTATTTCATTCTAATGATTAAGAATCCTTTCGCCCCAGAGTTCATTGGATCTTGAGATCTCACAATTTAGCTTGTAAACCTAAGCGTTGAGTTCTGCTTTTTATTACTACTTCTAAGCGTTTAATCTTTAACCAGTTCAATAGTTAAGTCTCATGTTATTTTTCACGTTCCAAGATCTTATCCTCAGAGTAGCTATGTATTAATTTTTTTATTTTAGATTCTCCCGGTATTCATCATCTTTTGCTGAGCTTTATCTGATTAGATTTGTGATTTATTCATTTTTAGTCGTCAGTTGATGGCTTAGATCCTCAAGTTCTTTGGCGTATTGCTTTGATTTCTACTCTAAGAGTACTTTAAGAGTAGCTAATTCACGGTTGGTTGCATTTGATACTTTGAAGCTTACGTTATCATCTTCCATTTCTAGGTGGTTCAGTCTATTTTCGAGGTTAATTATCTTTTATTCATATCTGTTATTTTATTTTTCCAGCTTTTAACGGTAAGTCTGGCTCAGAGTTGATCGAATTCTGGTTGTTTCTTCAGCTCGCTGCTTTTAGTAAAACTATCTCATTTCTTCAATCTCTTCCTTTAGGTTTTGGTTCTCCTTCTCCATCTTAGACATCTTGAAGCCGAAGAATTATATCTATTCTTCCTTCTCCTTAAGTATCCTCAACTATTAGCTTACACTTGCAAGTTGTTTTTTTATGTTCTCGATCTATATCTCTGCTTCCTTGTGAAGCTTTGCCTAAAGTTAATTCATCTATGCAAGCCACTTCTGATCGTTTTCTCTCAATCTGGTTACCACTAACTGTTGAGACCTGATTTACTACTGTCTTTCTAGGTTATTTTTAATCCTTTCCATCTCCTTCTGATTATTGGACACCAGCAAGCTATACTTAATCTCATAATCCTATGCGATCTCAAGCGGGCCCTTAACTTTACGATCTCCTCATGAAGATAAATGTTGTCCTGCTCCACAGACTTTATCTTTCTTTCGTAAAAGTCAATATCTGCGAGTGTCAATTCCGTCATCCGTTAAACTAATTATCTTATAATAATCTATTCAAAAAGTTGACTGAAGATAAAGTAATGACAGAATAAATGAGTAAAGATCAAAATGGTAAATTTATGAGTAATTTACAAAAAGCTTGCAAAAGGTCTTAAGAATTATGATTGATATGTATGTTCCAATAATGAAGGAAAGATCAATGATTCATCCAGCAGTAACAATATACGGCTGTAGGATTGTAGTGGCTCCCCAAATGTTCAGCAATTCGAAGAACATCATCCCAATCCAAAGATTCTCCACAATGGCTATCATGCACTTATGTTCGCAGCATTTCTTGTGCACCTTGGCAACATTGAAGAGAAGGACAACGATTAAGATGAAGAAGTAGAAGACGAAAGAGAAGGCCTTTGCAGTCCCTGTGAGGATGTTGAGAGGAACGCAAACAAACAAAGGAAAATAGCGGCTTTAGAGCTCTTTCACCTTTTTAACAACCTTGATGAGGGTGGTATCGTCTGATTTGATATTGGTGGCGTCCATTGCAGCATGATCAAACTTTTCCTCACTGTGATCGTAATTAGGTTGCTTCTTCTAATCTCCCTCCTTGTATCTTTGGTCCCCGATGTTTCATCTTCATTATTATCGATCAATTTTTTGATCAGGCTGATAGTGGTCACGATGAAGTACAGCAAGACAAGCAGAAAGGTAATGAAGATGATTCCTCTTTGGCAATTTTGAGCGGTAGTGTTGGCCATCTAACAAACTCAATTCAAATTTATTTATAACTAATTCAAAGTAATTATTGGGATTTGTTAATCAATATTGATTATTATTAATTCATATTTATGAAAAACTCTCACGTTCTTATCACTGTTTTACTATTCGCAACAGTTAAGGGAATCTTTATATCGAGACAAGTGGAAGAAGGCGACCAAATTTGCTTGTCCTAAGATATACGTATGAAGTAAATAATTAAGCAAGACACACACTTATCAAGATCGATTTGAAGACCAAAGGAAACTTTACCTTTTAATTCAAAGAAGGCATGATACCCGTCCTAACGAGCAAATAATCAATATGGGCTTCACGAAGTCAGTCACCACTCAAAGATACGGCACACATCACTTTTGCTTCTTGAATCGAGGAACCTCAAGCAATAAAATAAGTATGCAAATCGCTATAGGAAAGCATGCCAATGACTTCGGAAGTGCTGTCGGTGGAGATGATCTTATTGGCGCTTTGGCAAATCAAGCAAAATTGCTCAATAGTTTATCCAAGACATCGTAAAGGAGAACAGTGAAGGCTTGGAAATCATGGTGGCTGAAGAACGTGAAAAGTATACATTTACCGAACTCTATGTTTTACAGGGATCTTCGTCATAGCCTCTTTCGTATTGACTTACCTACAATACAAAGTGATTAAGAAGTATTTGCATGCCAGGAAGTACATATGATGATGCTATTGCTCGATGCTGATAACACAATCACAATTCCAAATATAACTCTCCATAATATCTAATTTATTTATTCTACAATTTCCAATTTTCTTCTATTTGATATATTTTCTGTTTTTGAAAGTAAATTAAGCGTTTCTCTTCTGGAAGTTATAATAATTGCAAAGATGACGAGTAAAGCTGACCAGGAGAGAGCCTATTTCCACAACTATCAAAAAATTCTCGAGCCAATAATCCTACATTGTACTTATGCATCTATTTCAAGCGCTTCTAACTTTGTTAGTGATTCTTAACACTCTTTACACCACAAAAATTAGAGTATTTCTGATGTTTATTCTAGAAGGATAGGAGGATCGGAGTATAAATCAAACTTTCAGCCTTTTACTGACAAAATCAATCTGATGGGTGGGCGCCTACTCCACACAACTATGCCAAATACTCTAGATAGGCCTTTGAAAAAAGTAAATCATACTTATCGCAATATGGCACAAACCTACTTTATCAAAATAAGTCTGAAGTACAACAAAAATGATGATTTTTACATTTTATTTTTCATCAAAATAAGTCAAAAAAGCATGCTTTTATCATATCCTTCGGCATTTCCTCTCTTGCATTCGTTAAAACTAATTTCTAAACGTTTATCTGATTATATAGTAATGAGAGGGTTTTTATTTCAAAGGAAAAGTGATTCTCTTTGAGAAACTAGCAAGTTACACTTTATTAATTGTTAGATCCAATGTTGATGCTGATATTTTTGATATTATTTCAACCCTTATAAATTAAGTTACATGTAACCTAAGAAAGAAAATTAACTCTTCATTTTTGAGGACGATGAGTAGATTGTCGAAGTCCCAGCTCCAAGAGAAAAGCCAAACACTTAAAGCTAAGGCCGAATATAGCCAGTTCTACTCGATGAATAGTCTGAGAATGGCAACCATCTACACGAACATCACGAACAAATTATTTCTCCTAATTTTAATTCACTGCCCTCACCTTTAAAGAAGCATCAAAAGGATCACAATTAGGCTCCACCTGCTCAGCAGCAAGAGCTCAAGCCATCAAATTTAGCCTTTATGTAATAAAACGCTTACTCCTTTCGTAAAGATGGATTGGAGCAGCCCCAAAAAGTGGAATACAAATAAATTAGCAATGAAATGGAACTGATCAGTGACTTCAACTCTGAATTATCCAAAAACTAATCATATACTTAGGGAAAATAATAGGACACAAGAGGACTCAGTAGGAACAATGAACGACGAAGAAATAAAAACAAGAGTAAATTTCAAGATGTAAATGACTCCAGCAGTGTAACAAGTAGCAAGTTTGCTGATAAGTATAGAACTTTAAAGATCCCAAAAAAATAGTCCCGAATTTGCTGAACCAAGCTCGTGAAAAAGAAGTTGTTTAACTGGAATATCATAAAACAGAGGACCATCTTGCTCACCATAAAAAGATCACGATGAGATAATTCAGTCGATTACAGGAGTAAGCAAAAGCAAAAAACAAGATAAAGCACTGCCTCCAATACATTCTCATAAACAAGGAGAAATTTCATAAACACTAGCGGTATTCTACAAAACTAGACATCTATGGTTGCCCTGAGCAAAAAATAAGAAGTTAATAAGCTGCAAATGTAAATATGTCCAGTATTACTCAACTTTTCCATACAAGTTAAAATGAAAAAACGAAGAAAATTGCATAGAAGATTGTTCCAATCAGCAAAACATTTAAATGCAGTTTTTAAAGGCAAAAACTATGCTGTTTGAACTATTGGCATCCTGAATATTCTTTTGAAATCAAAAATAAAAAGCTTATCTTGAATGCAAAGAAACAATGTGGTACAATAAACTCTCGTTACAACATAAGTTCTGAATAAAGAGTTTACGATGGCAGTTCCGATGGTTTCTTAGGTTATCTTGCAGGAAATTTCTTCGGCACCTGCTTTAATTTATATCAAAGAGTTGAAGATAAGTAAGAACTGTTTGCACGATTGCCTATGAAACTGAGTTTACATGTTCTTCAGCTTTTAGAAAGATAGAAATTTACGTGAAAAACGAATAATATCCATCATAATCACTATACAAAGGGCCGAACAATATGATTACAACTTAAAGTAACTTTACGATATGGGATAAAATGCCAAGCAGAATAAAATCTTTAAGATGATAAATAAAAAGCCATAATGGAGTGACACGCTTGGTTGTTATTCTATGAACTTTAAAGGAAAATGCAAAATGGCATCAGTCAAAAACACTGTTTTAATTGCCTAGAATGACCCCAACCGATACATCTTGCTCTTCTGCAAAACAGACAGCAATACTTTTTGTACATAGATTTCATATCCTTTGTCACCATTCATTGCGATGGGAATCGTCCTGAGCAGTTTTGACTTTAAGCTTTTCTGCCAATGAATGATATTTATTCTTCAATCTTAGAATAATGAAAAATTAAGAATCATTATGAAATTTCCTCCTCTTCTTAGTGATACACAAAGATTTCGCTGCGATCCATTGGACATTTGGTCTTATATCTAATCCATTAGCATAGGCATTTCTCATGAAAGATGTGCCCGCAGTTGTTAATTTGCATTAAACTATCTACAGACTATGAGCTAAACTCACCCAAACATATGGAGCATACTTAGTTCTTTAACGCTTATTTGAAGGGTACTTTTTTGAGGCATTTATCTTTGTATTTGTTGATAAGATACACCTGCCAGCACATCAACCCTTCTGTTGATGCCAAAAAAAGACCAGACGGGATGAGTCCGATTAAGGAGTACATATAAACGAGGAAGTAGATGTTTAGATAAGTCAGCTCTAATTTTTAAAGATGGTAAGAATAGTGGTTATAGTGATACCAATGACTCCTGCTTATATATTGCACTTTTATTTCGCAGAGGTAGAGAGAGAGGGATATGGCAGACAGGCAGACGAAGATTGAAAGGATAATACTAAATAGCTGTTCAACCTTGATGATGATGAACATCCATATGAAGATTAAGATGTGAACTCCCAACAGACAAGTGAGTCGAAGTTTGGTCGTTGCGTCGTTCTCTTCCTAAGGCCGTGAGATTAGAAGTATCAGACAATAGGCACTGATGGCAAGTAATAAATTTACTATTATAGTTAATGTTATTCTCCGACTCATTATATATTATAGATTGTCATACTATTTCTGCATATACACCAAATCAAGTCGATCCTTCCATCAATTTAAAAAGATTTAAATATATACAAAGTAACTGATCATTCAGTCTTGATAAGCTCCTATTCGGGCTAGTCCATATCATCATCCATGTTTAATGACGATTGATCTATTTTTTATAGCTGGACTTTCATGATTTTGGTAGCTTTTCTTTTTTTGATTTCTTCTCCTTTATTATCCTTCATATCCTTTACAACCTATTTAGCATTATTCTCTTTTCACTTTTTTCGCTTTTTTCAGGAAGTAACAGTCTTCTTATAGGCGTTACGCTTCTGTTTCTCTTCTTGATAAAGAGAGGCTGTCCTTCGAACTGTTCGATCCTGCACAAGAGATCAGCGCTAATTTTGAGGACTGCTGCCAAATTGGTAAATTACCCGCAATAGTTGGGAGCTGAAAAGATAGTGATTAACTTTTTTTCATACCCGAATTAATACCCGTCTTCTACGACTTGGTGAGAACGGCAAATTAGGTCGAATTAGTTTTTATTCAGAAAAAGATCGATTACGTTCTTTCCATAATAGTAGCTAATCCCTCTCTCAAAGTTGTCACTCCAACCGTCAGTAGAAGGCTTAGGGTCAGACCATAGCATATCTGATACACCTTATTGCCTATCGGCTAAATAGGCCTCTTGATGCTATTCAAAGAAGAAATACTTTTTACCAAGGGGCTTAGTCCTCCATGGACGCAGAAAATGCGATTGGAGACGACTGCAGCGATGGGAAAGAAGTTAAAGGTATCAGATATGATCTTCCATGTCTTTAATGTCATTCTTCTTTTGCACTCATCGTAAAATCCATAGAGCTTATTTAACTAGCTGGATTCGTGATTTCCCCTAAGGAGGAAAAAATTGTTGGGATATTTGATTTTGTAGGCCATTAGCAGGCAAATACATTCGAGGGATTGCTTCCCTCGATCCACATAGTCACCCAAAAAGAGGTAATTTCTCTTGTCAGGGGTCCCGAAGAGTTTGAAAATGGTCAAAAGATCATTATATTGCCCGTGAGTGTCTCCGCATATCTGTATGGGTGCTTCCAGCTAAAGAAGCATGGGTTGTTCTATCAAAATATTTTTCATCATGACGCATAAGCCTTCGACCTAGTACTCCCTCAGGGTGAAGGATCGCTAATTGTAGGGTGTCTATGTTAGCTTGATGATGATATCGTCGATATTTATGTTTTTTCGCTTGTTTCCTTCTTTCATTCGATTTATTAATTTCTAAATGCAGTAGACCGACAAATCGATAGAAAAATAACAAAAAATATGTTGCAGTCAAAAAGACATTGATAGGGATATGGGATGTCTGTTTCATGAATGGTTGGATTGTTGATGCTTCATAACTTTGTTTGGGATTTTTGCGAATTCAAAAGAATTTTGGCCCATAGGAATGCAGTCCAAATGTACATCTGTTAATTAAAATGCAAATGAAGCTATTTTTTATTTAACGAGACAAAAATAAGGATTGAAACAGCCTTACAAGGCTCAATTTTACAATTGATAATAGTAATAAAACTGTATTAATAAATATAATACTATTTTGAACGCTATGAGGTCAGTTCACGCGTAGGATCATAACAAAGAGACAGAGCTGAGGATTACAGGTTGGTAGGAAAGTGTATTGAGGCCGAAGAATATGAATATCACTCAAGTAAATGCAATCTATGCCAAAAATATGGCCCATATCAATCGCAAACAGTTCATATATAGACGTAGAAAAAATTAAAAGAAAAATAACCATGAAAATTGCGAATTTCATGATTAGGCAAATGATGAGTTTCATGCCAAAATGGACCTCGATAAAAAATATAGCACCATAAACAATGATAGCTATTCCAGCATCAACCAGCTCAAGAGGCAAATGCAAAACATCTAAAAGATAAAAGATAGATGGTAATAAATATGTATATACTCATAGATAAAGGAAAAGAATAGAAATGGATAAATATCATCGAAATCAGGCATATTAAAACCGTCGCCGGATTGCTTCTAGGATTAGAATCAAAACCTAGCCATGACGAGGACCTTTTTAAGAGAAGTTAGCAGCTGCAGATCTAATAGGAAGTGTCCATTTTCAAGCATGAGAGAAATATAAAAAAGATCTATCACTTTAAGTGAAAGAAACAATGAGAGATCAAAGACCATTCACAGTAGGGGTACTAATAGAGTGTTATCATGCAAGAATAGAAACCTAAAGCTAAAATCCAAGTCAAATAAGATCAATATCACTATCAACCAATTCTAAAGCAAAAAAATGTAGTCTATTTTAAAAATCCTGTGGAATCATTCATGATTGATATTATTTTACCAATACCTTTATTTTTTTATCACCGATGAAGAATAACCCTCACCCAATTGTCGTTATAACTGCTATCAATATACAGTTTACTTTGGTTTGTTAACAATATTTTTACTCTTTCAATATATTAAATTCCAAATAAAGAAAAAACTCTCCCTACAGTCACTTTGATAAATAGTCAGTTTGTATTTTTAAGCTGATTTTACTCTGAGTCGCTGTTTATAAAGAATATTTATAATCGATAAGTAGGGGGGTATGATTTTCAATAAACAAAACCCGAAGGACAAAAAAAGCAGTTCCAGCAAAAAAGTACATAGAAGAGTCATTACTGAAATGTAGGAGCCAGCGCTTCAGAATGCCTATAAAAATTAGCTCAAAAAAACATAAAAGGTGGGCTCAAAACCAAAGTTCATCGATGTTTACTCCAAGTATATGCCCAAGGATATCAACTCCCAACGAAAGAACTTCAAAATCTATCAAAATAAACCATTAGCCATCGACAAACATATGAAAACCGAACCCGATGAAGGATCTAAAATCAATATTTCCGGCACGCAAAATCAAAAATCCAAACTCACTACCGCCAAGTATGAAATCGAAGGAGTCGCCGGGAAGGGTACTTTTGGAGTTGTATACTTTGGAGTTAATAGGGCCAACGGTGAGAAAATTGCAATAAAGAAAGTTTTTCAAGACAAAAAATACAAAAATCGTTAGCATCAGATCCTCAAAATGTTGAAACATCCAAACAACCTCGTCATGAAGGACAGCTTCCTCACCAATTAGGGCGAAGATGAGTACCTCAACATTGTCATGGACTACTTTTCAGATAACCTTTACCAGGTAATCAAAAAACGCTAGATAAATCCTATCCTCATCAAGATCTACTCCTACCAAATCTTCAGAGGGCTTAATTACTTGTCAATGCTCTCAATCGCGCATAGAGATATCAAGCCTCAAAATATTCTCGTCGATAACGTCAAACACAAACTGATTATCTCTGACTTTGGCTCAGCGAAACAGCTCGTTAAATGTAATATCCTTTTAACTTAGCCTAAGCAAACTTAGCATACATTTGCTCCAGATGCTATCGGGCACCCGAACTCATCTTTGGTGCTACTGACTACACTCCACAAATCGATATGTGGTCCACAGGCTGCGTCCTCGTCGAGATGATCAACGGCAGTCCGCCCTTCATGGGAGATTCCCAAATCGATCAGCTAATCGAGATCATCAAGATACTCGGAACTCCTTCTAAAAATGAGGTGGAGGAGATGAACAAAGCCTATGATATGAAGGAATACAATAAGTTTCCCAAGATCAAAACCACCCCATGGAAGAATGTACTAGTTTCTTAATCTAGTTACTGCAAACCAGAGACCCTCTTCTTATCGATCTCGTCACCAAAGTCCTCCAATACTCTCCGATAAAGCGTATAACGCCCGCTGAAGCAATTTTGCATGAATATTTTGACGAGTTGAGGGACGAGGCGAGATACCAAGAAATTCTATTCAAGGTAAAGGCAGTTCCTGAGCTCTTCGACTACTCTCAAGGTAAAAATGTCGGCTATTTAGAATAATTGAGTTTCATCTTCGACCAAACTAAGAGAAAGTTCGATGTGGTGCCTCCTTGGGTGGCCAAAAAAGGCCTCAGCATGCAGCTGACCACTACTAACAAACTAACCACTGCCAGTACCAATACAAAAAGATCAGTTCTTAGTTATAAAGCCTTGTGATTTTTGTTTCTTTATCTATACTTAAATTATCATGATAGCATAAATAATTATCATAGGGGTTGGGGTTGGGGTTGGGGTTGGGGTTGGGGTTGGGGTTGGGGTTGGGGTTGGGGTTGGGGTTGGGGTTGGGGTTGG
>NW_022204686.1:0-29825 GCF_008831285.2 Nymphaea colorata | reverse complement strand
AGATGAATGAGATTTGAGTGATTCATTTGGTGTCTTGTAGGTAACCTAATATGTTTCACTTGTTATTACATATATTTGATCACATATATTTAATTGAGAGATTAAATGATTCATTTTCACTTGTTATTACATATATTTGATCAATATTTAATTGAGTGTGCGTAGCCATTTGTTACATACGTATAGAATGACTTAGTGGTTGAAATAAGAAGTTCGTTTGGAAATGAATGAGAGTCAGGTCATTAAGTTGGTCCCTTACAGTTAATCTAGTGTATTTCACTTGTTATTACATCTATAATGAAGATTTAAATGATTGAAATCGCAAGTTCATATGGATACAAATGGATTATGCATACTTTGAATGCGTGTAATTAGTATGAGTTGAATTTGTTGTTACATCTATATGAACGATCTAAAGGATTGAAATCACGCGTTCGTACCAATACAGTGAGATTAAATGATTCATATGATCATGCATGCTTAATTGAATGTGTTTAACTTGTTGTTTACATCTATATTAAATGATTTAGTAGATCGAAAATCACAAGTTTGTATGAAAATGAATGAGATTCGAGTGATTCATTTGGTGTCTTATGGTTTACCTAATGTGTTTCACTAGTTGTTACATTTATAATGATTCTTAATACGGATGTCCTTAACAAGTGATTCATTTGGTGTCATATAGTTAACCTAATGTGTTTCACTTGTAATTTAATTGAATGTGCTTAACAAGTGAATTAGGTTAACAATAGGCACTGAATCACTCAATCTCATTCATTTTATGCAAGCCTGTGATTTCAATCTCAAATTTTAACATGGATATACAAAAGTCAAGTACATTCAATAAAGTATGCGTGATCATATGAATCACTTAAATCTGACTCGTATTGGTAACTATAGTGCACGATCTAAAGGATTGAAATTACAATGTCGTATCAATACAAGTGCGATTTAAGTGATTCAAATGATCACACATACTAATTGAATTGCTTACTTGTTACTCCATTTGCTGATTAAGTGAATAATCAAACAAGATTTGTATGAAAATGAATTGATTCGAGTGATTCATTTGTGTCTTATAGTTAACCTAAGTGTTCAATGTTATTACATCCATGATGCAATGATTTAATAATTAAACTCACAATTTATGAATAAAGGAGACCTATGCATTAGTTTGATCCTTTCTAGTTGTACGATAAGTTGAACATGTTGTTACATCTATAGTGATCGATGCACAAGTCACATCAATACGAGTGGGATTTAGTGATTCAATGATCAGCATATTTAATTGAATGTATTAACTTGTTGTTACTTATATTAAATGATTTAGTAAATTCAATCATAGGTTTATATGAAATGAATGGGATTCGAGTGATTCATTTGGTGTCTTACAGGTAACTTAATGTGTTTCACTTTTATTACACATTGATCATATTTAATCGAGGATATGTGATCATTTTATTTTCTACATACATTGATAACTTATATTAATGAATGTGCGTAACCATTTGTTACATACGTATAGAATGACTTAGTGGCTTGAAAAAAGATCCGTTTGGAAATGAATGAGAGTCAGTCACTATATTGGTCCCTTATAGTTAATCTAATGTATTTCACTGTTATTACATCTATAATGAATGATTTAAATGGTTGAAATCACAAGTTTATATGGATACAAATGGTTGAAGTCACTATTTGTACACGTGTAGTTAGTCCGATGAGTTGAATTGTGTTACATCTATAGGGACGTTCTAAAGGATTGAAATCACATGTTCGTACGAATACAGTGAGATTTAGTGATTCATTATCATGCATACTTATTGAATGTGTTTAACTTGTTGTTACGTCTATAATAAATGATTTAGTAGATTGAAATCACAAGTTTGTGCGAAATGAATGAGATTCGAGTGATTCATTGGTGTCTTGTAGTTAACCTATTGTGTTTCACTTGTTATTACATCTTTGATCAATGATTTAAATGATTAAAACTTACAAGTTGTATGGATATAAAGGAGACCTATGCATTAGTTTGATCCCTTGTAGTTAGTTCATAAGTTGAACTAGTTCTTACATCTATGTGATCGATGTAAGGAATTGAAATCACAAGTTGTATCAATACGAGTGGGATTAAGTGATTCATTTATCCACATACGTAATTGAATGTGCTTAACTTGTTGTACGTCTATATTAAATGATTTAGTAGATTAATCATAGGTTTGTATGAAAATGAATGATATTGGAGTGATTCATTGGTGTCTTGTAAGTAACCTAATGTGTTTCACTTGTTATTACATATATTTGATCACTTATATTTATTGAAGATTAAGTGATTCATTTCACTGTTATTACATATAATTGATCACTTGTATTTAATTGAATGTGCGTGACCATTTCTTACTTACGTATAGAATGACCTAGTGGCTTTGATACCAGAAGTTCGTTTGGAATACATATATAATGAATGATTTAATGATTGAAATCACATGTTATGTGGATACAAACGCGTGTAGTTAGTCCGATGAGTTGAATTTATTGTTACAACTATAGTGCACGATCTAAATGATTGAAATCACAAGTTCGTATCAATACAAGTGCGATTTAAGTGATTCAAATGATCACACATACTTAATTGAATGTGCTTAACTTGTTGTTACATCCATATTGTAGATTAAGTGAATTCAAATCAAAGTTTGTGTGAAATAAATGAGATTTGAGTGATTCATTTGTGTCTTATATTAACCTAATGTGTTTCACTCGTTATGACATCTATGATCAACGATTTAAACGATAAAAACTCACAAGTTTATATGGATGTAAAGGAGACTATGGATTAGTTTAGTTTGATCCCTTGTAGTTTGTTCAATAAGTTGAACATGTTGTTACATCTCATTCATTTGTATCCATACGCACACTAAATCACTCGTCTCATACGAGTGAGATTTAAGTGATTCATTTGATCACGCATACTTAATTGAATGTGCTTAACTTGTTGTTACGTCTATATTAAATGATTTAGTATATTGAAATCATAGGTTTGTATGGAATGAATGAGATTTGAGTGATTCATTTGGTGTCTTGTAGGTAACCTATATGTTCACTTGTTTTATATTTGATACATATATTTAATTGAGAGATTAATGATTCATTTTCACTTGTTATTACATATATTGATCATATATTTAATTGAGTGTGCGTAGCATTTGTTACATACGTATAGAATGACTTAGTGGCTTGAATAAGAAGTTCGTTTGGAATGAATGAGAGTCAGGTCATTAAGTTGGTCCTTACAGTTAATCTAGTGTATTTCACTTGTTATTACATCTATAATGAATGATTTAAATGATTGAAATCGCAAGTTCATATGGATACAAATGGGATCTATGCATTACTTTGAATGCGTGTAATTAGTCCGATGAGTTGAATTTGTTGTTACATCTATAGTGAAGATCTAAAGGATTGAATCACGCGTTCGTACCATACAAGTGAGATTTAAATGATTCATATGATCATGCATGCTTAATTGAATGTGTTTAACTTGTTGTTACATTATATTAAATGATTTAGTAGATCGAAATCACAAGTTTGTATGAATGAATGAGATTCGAGTGTTCATTGGTGTCTTTGGTTACTAATGTGTTTCTAGTTGTTATTTATAATGATTTTATACGGATGTCCTAAAGTGATTCATTTGGTGTATAGTTAACTAATGTGTTATACAAGTGAATTAGGTTAACAATAGGGCACCAAATGAATCACTCAAATCTCATTCATTTTCATGCAAGCCTGTGATTTCAATCTACTAATCATTTACATGGATATAACAATAAGTCAGTACATTCAATAAAGTATGCGTGATCATATGAATCACTTAATCTGACTCGTATTGGTACGACTATAGTGCACGATCTAAAGGATTGAAATTACAAGTTCGTATCATACAAGTGCGATTTAAGTGATTCAAATGATCACACATACTTAATTGAATGTGCTTAACTTATTGTTACATCCATGTTGCTTGATTAAGTGAACTGAAATCACAAGTTTGTATGAAAATGAATGTGATTCGAGTGATTCATTTGGTGTCTTATAGTTAACCTAACGTGTTTCACATGTTATTACATCCATGATCAATGATTTAAATAATTAAAACTCACAAGTTTATATGGATATAAAGGAGACCTATGCATTAGTTTGATCCTTTCTAGTTTGTACGATAAGTTGAACATGTTGTTACATCTATAGTGATCGATGCACAAGTTCACATCAATACGAGTGGGATTTAAGTGATTCAATTGATCACGCATATTTAATTGAATGTACTTAACTTGTTGTTACGTTTATATAATGATTTAGTAAATTCAAATCATAGTTTATATGAAAATGAATGGGATTCGAGTGATTCATTTGGTGTCTTACAGGTAACTTAATGTGTTTCACTTGTTATTACATACATTTGATCACTTATGTTTAATCGAGAGATTATGTGATTCATTTTTACTTGTTCTTACATACATTTGATAACTTATATTTAATTGAATGTGCGTAACCATTTGTTACATACGTATAGAATGACTTAGTGGCTTGAAAAAAGAAGTCCGTTTGGAATGAATGAGAGTCAAGTCACTATATTGTCCTTATAGTTAATCTAATGTATTTCACTTGTTATTACATCTATAATGAATGATTTAAATGGTTGAAATCACAAGTTATATGATAAATGGTTGAAGTCACTATATTGTACACGTGTAGTTAGTCCGATGAGTTGAATTTGTTGTTACATCTATAGGAACGTTCTAAAGGATTGAAATACATGTTCGTACGAATACAAGTGAGATTTAAGTGATTCATATAATCATGCATACTTAATTGAATGTGTTTAACTTGTTGTTACTCTATAATAAATGATTTAGTAGATTGAAATCACAAGTTGTGCGAAATGAATGAGATTCGAGTGATTCATTGGTGTCTTGTAGTTAACCTATTGTGTTTCACTTGTTATTACATCTTTGATCAATGATTTAATGATTAACTTACAAGTTTGTATGGATATAAAGACCTAGCATTAGTTTGATCCCTTGTAGTTAGTTCAATAGTTGAACTAGTTCTTACATCTATGGTGATCGATGTAAGGAATTGAAATCACAAGTTCGTATCAATACGAGTGGGATTTAAGTGATTCATTTATCACACATACGTAATTGAATGTGCTAACTTGTTGTTACGTATTAAATAATATTGTGAAATGATGTATTGGAGTGATTCATTTGGTGTCTTGTAGTAACCTAATGTGTTTCATTGTTATTACATATATTTGATCACTTATATTTAATTGAGAGATTAAGTGATTCATTTTCACTTGTTATTACATATAATTGATCACTTGTATTTAATTGAATGTGCGTGACCATTTCTTACTTACGTATAGAATGACCTAGTGGCTTTGATACCAGAAGTTCGTTTGGAATACATATATAATGAATGATTTAAATGATTGAAATCACATGTTCATGTGGATACAAACGCGTGTAGTTAGTCCGATGAGTTGAATTTATTGTTACAACTATAGTGCACGATCTAAATGATTGAAATCACAAGTTCGTATCAATACAAGTGCGATTTAAGTGATTCAAATGATCACACATACTTAATTGAATGTGCTTAACTTGTTGTTACATCCATATTGCTAGATTAAGTGAATTCAAATCACAAGTTTGTGTGAAAATAATGAGATTTGAGTGATTCATTTGGTGTCTTATAATAACCTAATGTGTTTCACTCGTTATGACATCTATGATCAACGATTTAAACGATAAAAACTCACAAGTTTATATGGATGTAAAGGAGACCTATGGATTAGTTTAGTTGATCCTTGTAGTTTGTTCAATAAGTTGAACATGTTGTTACATCTCATTCATTGTATCCATACGCACACTAATCACTCGTCTCATACGAGTGAGATTTAAGTGATTCATTTGATCACGCATACTTAATTGAATGTGCTTAACTTGTTGTTACGTCTATATTAAATGATTTAGTATATTGAATCATAGGTTTGTATGGAAATGAATGAGATTTGAGTGATTCATTTGTGTCTTGTAGTAACCTAATATGTTCACTTGTTATTACATATATTTGATCACATATTTAATTGAGAGATTAAATGATTCATTTTCACTTGTTATTACATATATTTGATCAATATTTAATTGAGTGTGCGTAGCATTTGTTACATACGTATAGAATGACTTAGTGGCTTGAATAAGAAGTTCGTTTGGAAATGAATGAGAGTCAGGTCATTAAGTTGGTCCTTACAGTTAATCTAGTGTATTTCACTTGTTATTACATCTATAATGAATGATTTAATGATTGAAATCGCAAGTTCATATGGATACAAATGGATCTATGCATTACTTTGAATGCGTGTAATTAGTCGATGAGTTGAATTTGTTGTTACATCTATAGTGAACGATCTAAAGGATTGAAATCACGCGTTCGTACCAATACAAGTGAGATTTAATGATTCATATGATCATGCATCTTAATTGAATGTGTTTAACTTGTTGTTACATCTATATTAAATGATTTAGTAGATCGAAATCACAGTTTGTATGAAATGAATGAGATTCGAGTGATTCATTTGGTGTCTTATGGTTACCTAATGTGTTTCACTAGTTGTTACATTTATAATGATTCTTAATACGGATGTCCTTAACAAGTGATTCATTTGGTGTCATATAGTTAACCTAATGTGTTTCACTTGTAATTTAATTGAATGTGCTTAACAAGTGAATTAGGTTAACAATAGGCACCAAATGAATCACTCAAATCTCATTCATTTTCATGCAAGCCTGTGATTTCAATCTACTAATCATTTAACATGGATATAACAATAAGTCAAGTACATTCAATAAAGTATGCGTGATCATATGAATCACTTAAATCTGACTCGTATTGTACGACTATAGTGCACGATCTAAAGATTGAAATTACAAGTTCGTATCAATACAAGTGCGATTTAAGTGATTCAAATGATCACACATACTAATTGAATGTGCTTAACTTATTGTTAATCATGTTGCTTGATTAAGTGAACTGAATCAAGTTTTATGAATGATTATGATTTTGTTTTATTAATAGTTTCATGTTTTCATGATCATATTTAATTAACTCACAAGTTTATATGGATATAAGGAACCTATGCATTAGTTTGATCTTTCTAGTTTGTACGATAAGTTGAACATGTTGTTAATCTATAGTGATCGATGCACAAGTTCACATCAATACGAGTGGATTTAAGTGATTCAATTGATCACGCATATTTAATTGAATGTACTTAACTTGTTGTTACGTTATATTAAATGATTTAGTAAATTCAAATCATAGGTTATATGAAATGAATGGGATTCGAGTGATTCATTTGGTGTCTTACAGGTAACTTAATGTGTTTCACTTGTTATTACATACATTTGATCACTTATGTTTAATCGAGAGATTATGTGATTCATTTTTACTTGTTCTTACATACATTTGATAACTTATATTTAATTGAATGTGCGTAACCATTTGTTACATACGTATAGAATGACTTAGTGGCTTGAAAAAAGAAGTCCGTTTGGAAATGAATGAGAGTCAAGTCACTATATTGGTCCCTTATAGTTAATCTAATGTATTTCACTTGTTATTACATCTATAATGAATGATTTAAATGGTTGAAATCACAAGTTTATATGGATACAAATGGTTGAAGTCACTATATTTGTACACGTGTAGTTAGTCCGATGAGTTGAATTTGTTGTTACATCTATAGGGAACGTTCTAAAGGATTGAAATCACATGTTCGTACGAATACAAGTGAGATTTAAGTGATTCATATAATCATGCATACTTAATTGAATGTGTTTAACTTGTTGTTACGTCTATAATAAATGATTTAGTAGATTGAAATCACAAGTTTGTGCGAAAATGAATGAGATTCGAGTGATTCATTTGGTGTCTTGTAGTTAACCTATTGTGTTTCACTTGTTATTACATCTTTGATCAATGATTTAAATGATTAAAACTTACAAGTTTGTATGGATATAAAGGAGACCTATGCATTAGTTTGATCCTTGTAGTTAGTTCAATAAGTTGAACTAGTTCTTACATCTATGGTGATCGATGTAAGGAATTGAAATCACAAGTTCGTATCAATACGAGTGGGATTTAAGTGATTCATTTTATCACACATACGTAATTGAATGTGCTTAACTTGTTGTTACGTCTATATTAAATGATTTAGTAGATTAAAATCATAGGTTTGTATGAAAATGAATGATATTGGAGTGATTCATTTGGTGTCTTGTAAGTAACCTAATGTGTTTCACTTGTTATTACATATATTTGATCACTTATATTTAATTGAGAGATTAAGTGATTCATTTTCACTTGTTATTACATATAATTGATCACTTGTATTTAATTGAATGTGCGTGACCATTTCTTACTTACGTATAGAATGACCTAGTGGCTTTGATACCAGAAGTTCGTTTGGAATACATATATAATGAATGATTTAAATGATTGAAATCACATGTTCATGTGGATACAAACGCGTGTAGTTAGTCCGATGAGTTGAATTTATTGTTACAACTATAGTGCACGATCTAAATGATTGAAATCACAAGTTCGTATCAATACAAGTGCGATTTAAGTGATTCAAATGATCACACATACTTAATTGAATGTGCTTAACTTGTTGTTACATCCATATTGCTAGATTAAGTGAATTCAAATCACAAGTTTGTGTGAAAATAAATGAGATTTGAGTGATTCATTTGGTGTCTTATAATTAACCTAATGTGTTTCACTCGTTATGACATCTATGATCAACGATTTAAACGATAAAAACTCACAAGTTTATATGGATGTAAAGGAGACCTATGGATTAGTTTAGTTTGATCCCTTGTAGTTTGTTCAATAAGTTGAACATGTTGTTACATCTCATTCATTTGTATCCATACGCACACTAAATCACTCGTCTCATACGAGTGAGATTTAAGTGATTCATTTGATCACGCATACTTAATTGAATGTGCTTAACTTGTTGTTACGTCTATATTAAATGATTTAGTATATTGAAATCATAGGTTTGTATGGAAATGAATGAGATTTGAGTGATTCATTTGGTGTCTTGTAGGTAACCTAATATGTTTCACTTGTTATTACATATATTTGATCACATATATTTAATTGAGAGATTAAATGATTCATTTTCACTTGTTATTACATATATTTGATCAATATATTTAATTGAGTGTGCGTAGCCATTTGTTACATACGTATAGAATGACTTAGTGGCTTGAAATAAGAAGTTCGTTTGGAAATGAATGAGAGTCAGGTCATTAAGTTGGTCCCTTACAGTTAATCTAGTGTATTTCACTTGTTATTACATCTATAATGAATGATTTAAATGATTGAAATCGCAAGTTCATATGGATACAAATGGGATCTATGCATTACTTTGAATGCGTGTAATTAGTCGATGAGTTGAATTTGTTGTTACATCTATAGTGAACGATCTAAAGGATTGAAATCACGCGTTCGTACCAATACAAGTGAGATTTAAATGATTCATATGATCATGCATGCTTAATTGAATGTGTTTAACTTGTTGTTACATCTATATTAAATGATTTAGTAGATCGAAATCACAAGTTGTATGAAAATGAATGAGATTCGAGTGATTCATTTGGTGTCTTATGGTTTACCTAATGTGTTTCACTAGTTGTTACATTTATAATGATTCTTAATACGGATGTCCTTAACAAGTGATTCATTTGGTGTCATATAGTTAACCTAATGTGTTTCACTTGTAATTTAATTGAATGTGCTTAACAAGTGAATTAGGTTAACAATAGGGCACCAAATGAATCACTCAAATCTCATTCATTTTCATGCAAGCCTGTGATTTCAATCTACTAAATCATTTAACATGGATATAACAATAAGTCAAGTACATTCAATAAAGTATGCGTGATCATATGAATCACTTAAATCTGACTCGTATTGGTACGACTATAGTGCACGATCTAAAGGATTGAAATTACAAGTTCGTATCAATACAAGTGCGATTTAAGTGATTCAAATGATCACACATACTTAATTGAATGTGCTTAACTTATTGTTACATCCATGTTGCTTGATTAAGTGAACTGAAATCACAAGTTTGTATGAAAATGAATGTGATTCGAGTGATTCATTTGGTGTCTTATAGTTAACCTAACGTGTTTCACATGTTATTACATCCATGATCAATGATTTAAATAATTAAAACTCACAAGTTTATATGGATATAAAGGAGACCTATGCATTAGTTTGATCCTTTCTAGTTTGTACGATAAGTTGAACATGTTGTTACATCTATAGTGATCGATGCACAAGTTCACATCAATACGAGTGGGATTTAAGTGATTCAATTGATCACGCATATTTAATTGAATGTACTTAACTTGTTGTTACGTTTATATTAAATGATTTAGTAAATTCAAATCATAGGTTTATATGAAAATGAATGGGATTCGAGTGATTCATTTGGTGTCTTACAGGTAACTTAATGTGTTTCACTTGTTATTACATACATTTGATCACTTATGTTTAATCGAGAGATTATGTGATTCATTTTTACTTGTTCTTACATACATTTGATAACTTATATTTAATTGAATGTGCGTAACCATTTGTTACATACGTATAGAATGACTTAGTGGCTTGAAAAAAGAAGTCCGTTTGGAAATGAATGAGAGTCAAGTCACTATATTGGTCCCTTATAGTTAATCTAATGTATTTCACTTGTTATTACATCTATAATGAATGATTTAAATGGTTGAAATCACAAGTTTATATGGATACAAATGGTTGAAGTCACTATATTTGTACACGTGTAGTTAGTCCGATGAGTTGAATTTGTTGTTACATCTATAGGGAACGTTCTAAAGGATTGAAATCACATGTTCGTACGAATACAAGTGAGATTTAAGTGATTCATATAATCATGCATACTTAATTGAATGTGTTTAACTTGTTGTTACGTCTATAATAAATGATTTAGTAGATTGAAATCACAAGTTTGTGCGAAAATGAATGAGATTCGAGTGATTCATTTGGTGTCTTGTAGTTAACCTATTGTGTTTCACTTGTTATTACATCTTTGATCAATGATTTAAATGATTAAAACTTACAAGTTTGTATGGATATAAAGGAGACCTATGCATTAGTTTGATCCCTTGTAGTTAGTTCAATAAGTTGAACTAGTTCTTACATCTATGGTGATCGATGTAAGGAATTGAAATCACAAGTTCGTATCAATACGAGTGGGATTTAAGTGATTCATTTTATCACACATACGTAATTGAATGTGCTTAACTTGTTGTTACGTCTATATTAAATGATTTAGTAGATTAAAATCATAGGTTTGTATGAAAATGAATGATATTGGAGTGATTCATTTGGTGTCTTGTAAGTAACCTAATGTGTTTCACTTGTTATTACATATATTTGATCACTTATATTTAATTGAGAGATTAAGTGATTCATTTTCACTTGTTATTACATATAATTGATCACTTGTATTTAATTGAATGTGCGTGACCATTTCTTACTTACGTATAGAATGACCTAGTGGCTTTGATACCAGAAGTTCGTTTGGAATACATATATAATGAATGATTTAAATGATTGAAATCACATGTTCATGTGGATACAAACGCGTGTAGTTAGTCCGATGAGTTGAATTTATTGTTACAACTATAGTGCACGATCTAAATGATTGAAATCACAAGTTCGTATCAATACAAGTGCGATTTAAGTGATTCAAATGATCACACATACTTAATTGAATGTGCTTAACTTGTTGTTACATCCATATTGCTAGATTAAGTGAATTCAAATCACAAGTTTGTGTGAAAATAAATGAGATTTGAGTGATTCATTTGGTGTCTTATAATTAACCTAATGTGTTTCACTCGTTATGACATCTATGATCAACGATTTAAACGATAAAAACTCACAAGTTTATATGGATGTAAAGGAGACCTATGGATTAGTTTAGTTTGATCCCTTGTAGTTTGTTCAATAAGTTGAACATGTTGTTACATCTCATTCATTTGTATCCATACGCACACTAAATCACTCGTCTCGATACGAGTGAGATTTAAGTGATTCATTTGATCACGCATACTTAATTGAATGTGCTTAACTTGTTGTTACGTCTATATTAAATGATTTAGTATATTGAAATCATAGGTTTGTATGGAAATGAATGAGATTTGAGTGATTCATTTGGTGTCTTGTAGGTAACCTAATATGTTTCACTTGTTATTACATATATTTGATCACATATATTTAATTGAGAGATTAAATGATTCATTTTCACTTGTTATTACATATATTTGATCAATATATTTAATTGAGTGTGCGTAGCCATTTGTTACATACGTATAGAATGACTTAGTGGCTTGAAATAAGAAGTTCGTTTGGAAATGAATGAGAGTCAGGTCATTAAGTTGGTCCCTTACAGTTAATCTAGTGTATTTCACTTGTTATTACATCTATAATGAATGATTTAAATGATTGAAATCGCAAGTTCATATGGATACAAATGGGATCTATGCATTACTTTGAATGCGTGTAATTAGTCCGATGAGTTGAATTTGTTGTTACATCTATAGTGAACGATCTAAAGGATTGAAATCACGCGTTCGTACCAATACAAGTGAGATTTAAATGATTCATATGATCATGCATGCTTAATTGAATGTGTTTAACTTGTTGTTACATCTATATTAAATGATTTAGTAGATCGAAATCACAAGTTTGTATGAAAATGAATGAGATTCGAGTGATTCATTTGGTGTCTTATGGTTTACCTAATGTGTTTCACTAGTTGTTACATTTATAATGATTCTTAATACGGATGTCCTTAACAAGTGATTCATTTGGTGTCATATAGTTAACCTAATGTGTTTCACTTGTAATTTAATTGAATGTGCTTAACAAGTGAATTAGGTTAACAATAGGGCACCAAATGAATCACTCAAATCTCATTCATTTTCATGCAAGCCTGTGATTTCAATCTACTAAATCATTTAACATGGATATAACAATAAGTCAAGTACATTCAATAAAGTATGCGTGATCATATGAATCACTTAAATCTGACTCGTATTGGTACGACTATAGTGCACGATCTAAAGGATTGAAATTACAAGTTCGTATCAATACAAGTGCGATTTAAGTGATTCAAATGATCACACATACTTAATTGAATGTGCTTAACTTATTGTTACATCCATGTTGCTTGATTAAGTGAACTGAAATCACAAGTTTGTATGAAAATGAATGTGATTCGAGTGATTCATTTGGTGTCTTATAGTTAACCTAACGTGTTTCACATGTTATTACATCCATGATCAATGATTTAAATAATTAAAACTCACAAGTTTATATGGATATAAAGGAGACCTATGCATTAGTTTGATCCTTTCTAGTTTGTACGATAAGTTGAACATGTTGTTACATCTATAGTGATCGATGCACAAGTTCACATCAATACGAGTGGGATTTAAGTGATTCAATTGATCACGCATATTTAATTGAATGTACTTAACTTGTTGTTACGTTTATATTAAATGATTTAGTAAATTCAAATCATAGGTTTATATGAAAATGAATGGGATTCGAGTGATTCATTTGGTGTCTTACAGGTAACTTAATGTGTTTCACTTGTTATTACATACATTTGATCACTTATGTTTAATCGAGAGATTATGTGATTCATTTTTACTTGTTCTTACATACATTTGATAACTTATATTTAATTGAATGTGCGTAACCATTTGTTACATACGTATAGAATGACTTAGTGGCTTGAAAAAAGAAGTCCGTTTGGAAATGAATGAGAGTCAAGTCACTATATTGGTCCCTTATAGTTAATCTAATGTATTTCACTTGTTATTACATCTATAATGAATGATTTAAATGGTTGAAATCACAAGTTTATATGGATACAAATGGTTGAAGTCACTATATTTGTACACGTGTAGTTAGTCCGATGAGTTGAATTTGTTGTTACATCTATAGGGAACGTTCTAAAGGATTGAAATCACATGTTCGTACGAATACAAGTGAGATTTAAGTGATTCATATAATCATGCATACTTAATTGAATGTGTTTAACTTGTTGTTACGTCTATAATAAATGATTTAGTAGATTGAAATCACAAGTTTGTGCGAAAATGAATGAGATTCGAGTGATTCATTTGGTGTCTTGTAGTTAACCTATTGTGTTTCACTTGTTATTACATCTTTGATCAATGATTTAAATGATTAAAACTTACAAGTTTGTATGGATATAAAGGAGACCTATGCATTAGTTTGATCCCTTGTAGTTAGTTCAATAAGTTGAACTAGTTCTTACATCTATGGTGATCGATGTAAGGAATTGAAATCACAAGTTCGTATCAATACGAGTGGGATTTAAGTGATTCATTTTATCACACATACGTAATTGAATGTGCTTAACTTGTTGTTACGTCTATATTAAATGATTTAGTAGATTAAAATCATAGGTTTGTATGAAAATGAATGATATTGGAGTGATTCATTTGGTGTCTTGTAAGTAACCTAATGTGTTTCACTTGTTATTACATATATTTGATCACTTATATTTAATTGAGAGATTAAGTGATTCATTTTCACTTGTTATTACATATAATTGATCACTTGTATTTAATTGAATGTGCGTGACCATTTCTTACTTACGTATAGAATGACCTAGTGGCTTTGATACCAGAAGTTCGTTTGGAATACATATATAATGAATGATTTAAATGATTGAAATCACATGTTCATGTGGATACAAACGCGTGTAGTTAGTCCGATGAGTTGAATTTATTGTTACAACTATAGTGCACGATCTAAATGATTGAAATCACAAGTTCGTATCAATACAAGTGCGATTTAAGTGATTCAAATGATCACACATACTTAATTGAATGTGCTTAACTTGTTGTTACATCCATATTGCTAGATTAAGTGAATTCAAATCACAAGTTTGTGTGAAAATAAATGAGATTTGAGTGATTCATTTGGTGTCTTATAATTAACCTAATGTGTTTCACTCGTTATGACATCTATGATCAACGATTTAAACGATAAAAACTCACAAGTTTATATGGATGTAAAGGAGACCTATGGATTAGTTTAGTTTGATCCCTTGTAGTTTGTTCAATAAGTTGAACATGTTGTTACATCTCATTCATTTGTATCCATACGCACACTAAATCACTCGTCTCATACGAGTGAGATTTAAGTGATTCATTTGATCACGCATACTTAATTGAATGTGCTTAACTTGTTGTTACGTCTATATTAAATGATTTAGTATATTGAAATCATAGGTTTGTATGGAAATGAATGAGATTTGAGTGATTCATTTGGTGTCTTGTAGGTAACCTAATATGTTTCACTTGTTATTACATATATTTGATCACATATATTTAATTGAGAGATTAAATGATTCATTTTCACTTGTTATTACATATATTTGATCAATATATTTAATTGAGTGTGCGTAGCCATTTGTTACATACGTATAGAATGACTTAGTGGCTTGAAATAAGAAGTTCGTTTGGAAATGAATGAGAGTCAGGTCATTAAGTTGGTCCCTTACAGTTAATCTAGTGTATTTCACTTGTTATTACATCTATAATGAATGATTTAAATGATTGAAATCGCAAGTTCATATGGATACAAATGGGATCTATGCATTACTTTGAATGCGTGTAATTAGTCCGATGAGTTGAATTTGTTGTTACATCTATAGTGAACGATCTAAAGGATTGAAATCACGCGTTCGTACCAATACAAGTGAGATTTAAATGATTCATATGATCATGCATGCTTAATTGAATGTGTTTAACTTGTTGTTACATCTATATTAAATGATTTAGTAGATCGAAATCACAAGTTTGTATGAAAATGAATGAGATTCGAGTGATTCATTTGGTGTCTTATGGTTTACCTAATGTGTTTCACTAGTTGTTACATTTATAATGATTCTTAATACGGATGTCCTTAACAAGTGATTCATTTGGTGTCATATAGTTAACCTAATGTGTTTCACTTGTAATTTAATTGAATGTGCTTAACAAGTGAATTAGGTTAACAATAGGGCACCAAATGAATCACTCAAATCTCATTCATTTTCATGCAAGCCTGTGATTTCAATCTACTAAATCATTTAACATGGATATAACAATAAGTCAAGTACATTCAATAAAGTATGCGTGATCATATGAATCACTTAAATCTGACTCGTATTGGTACGACTATAGTGCACGATCTAAAGGATTGAAATTACAAGTTCGTATCAATACAAGTGCGATTTAAGTGATTCAAATGATCACACATACTTAATTGAATGTGCTTAACTTATTGTTACATCCATGTTGCTTGATTAAGTGAACTGAAATCACAAGTTTGTATGAAAATGAATGTGATTCGAGTGATTCATTTGGTGTCTTATAGTTAACCTAACGTGTTTCACATGTTATTACATCCATGATCAATGATTTAAATAATTAAAACTCACAAGTTTATATGGATATAAAGGAGACCTATGCATTAGTTTGATCCTTTCTAGTTTGTACGATAAGTTGAACATGTTGTTACATCTATAGTGATCGATGCACAAGTTCACATCAATACGAGTGGGATTTAAGTGATTCAATTGATCACGCATATTTAATTGAATGTACTTAACTTGTTGTTACGTTTATATTAAATGATTTAGTAAATTCAAATCATAGGTTTATATGAAAATGAATGGGATTCGAGTGATTCATTTGGTGTCTTACAGGTAACTTAATGTGTTTCACTTGTTATTACATACATTTGATCACTTATGTTTAATCGAGAGATTATGTGATTCATTTTTACTTGTTCTTACATACATTTGATAACTTATATTTAATTGAATGTGCGTAACCATTTGTTACATACGTATAGAATGACTTAGTGGCTTGAAAAAAGAAGTCCGTTTGGAAATGAATGAGAGTCAAGTCACTATATTGGTCCCTTATAGTTAATCTAATGTATTTCACTTGTTATTACATCTATAATGAATGATTTAAATGGTTGAAATCACAAGTTTATATGGATACAAATGGTTGAAGTCACTATATTTGTACACGTGTAGTTAGTCCGATGAGTTGAATTTGTTGTTACATCTATAGGAACGTTCTAAAGGATTGAAATCACATGTTCGTACGAATACAAGTGAGATTTAAGTGATTCATATAATCATGCATACTTAATTGAATGTGTTTAACTTGTTGTTACGTCTATAATAAATGATTTAGTAGATTGAAATCACAAGTTTGTGCGAAAATGAATGAGATTCGAGTGATTCATTTGGTGTCTTGTAGTTAACCTATTGTGTTTCACTTGTTATTACATCTTTGATCAATGATTTAAATGATTAAAACTTACAAGTTTGTATGGATATAAAGGAGACCTATGCATTAGTTTGATCCCTTGTAGTTAGTTCAATAAGTTGAACTAGTTCTTACATCTATGGTGATCGATGTAAGGAATTGAAATCACAAGTTCGTATCAATACGAGTGGGATTTAAGTGATTCATTTTATCACACATACGTAATTGAATGTGCTTAACTTGTTGTTACGTCTATATTAAATGATTTAGTAGATTAAAATCATAGGTTTGTATGAAAATGAATGATATTGGAGTGATTCATTTGGTGTCTTGTAAGTAACCTAATGTGTTTCACTTGTTATTACATATATTTGATCACTTATATTTAATTGAGAGATTAAGTGATTCATTTTCACTTGTTATTACATATAATTGATCACTTGTATTTAATTGAATGTGCGTGACCATTTCTTACTTACGTATAGAATGACCTAGTGGCTTTGATACCAGAAGTTCGTTTGGAATACATATATAATGAATGATTTAAATGATTGAAATCACATGTTCATGTGGATACAAACGCGTGTAGTTAGTCCGATGAGTTGAATTTATTGTTACAACTATAGTGCACGATCTAAATGATTGAAATCACAAGTTCGTATCAATACAAGTGCGATTTAAGTGATTCAAATGATCACACATACTTAATTGAATGTGCTTAACTTGTTGTTACATCCATATTGCTAGATTAAGTGAATTCAAATCACAAGTTTGTGTGAAAATAAATGAGATTTGAGTGATTCATTTGGTGTCTTATAATTAACCTAATGTGTTTCACTCGTTATGACATCTATGATCAACGATTTAAACGATAAAAACTCACAAGTTTATATGGATGTAAAGGAGACCTATGGATTAGTTTAGTTTGATCCCTTGTAGTTTGTTCAATAAGTTGAACATGTTGTTACATCTCATTCATTTGTATCCATACGCACACTAAATCACTCGTCTCATACGAGTGAGATTTAAGTGATTCATTTGATCACGCATACTTAATTGAATGTGCTTAACTTGTTGTTACGTCTATATTAAATGATTTAGTATATTGAAATCATAGGTTTGTATGGAAATGAATGAGATTTGAGTGATTCATTTGGTGTCTTGTAGGTAACCTAATATGTTTCACTTGTTATTACATATATTTGATCACATATATTTAATTGAGAGATTAAATGATTCATTTTCACTTGTTATTACATATATTTGATCAATATATTTAATTGAGTGTGCGTAGCCATTTGTTACATACGTATAGAATGACTTAGTGGCTTGAAATAAGAAGTTCGTTTGGAAATGAATGAGAGTCAGGTCATTAAGTTGGTCCCTTACAGTTAATCTAGTGTATTTCACTTGTTATTACATCTATAATGAATGATTTAAATGATTGAAATCGCAAGTTCATATGGATACAAATGGGATCTATGCATTACTTTGAATGCGTGTAATTAGTCCGATGAGTTGAATTTGTTGTTACATCTATAGTGAACGATCTAAAGGATTGAAATCACGCGTTCGTACCAATACAAGTGAGATTTAAATGATTCATATGATCATGCATGCTTAATTGAATGTGTTTAACTTGTTGTTACATCTATATTAAATGATTTAGTAGATCGAAATCACAAGTTTGTATGAAAATGAATGAGATTCGAGTGATTCATTTGGTGTCTTATGGTTTACCTAATGTGTTTCACTAGTTGTTACATTTATAATGATTCTTAATACGGATGTCCTTAACAAGTGATTCATTTGGTGTCATATAGTTAACCTAATGTGTTTCACTTGTAATTTAATTGAATGTGCTTAACAAGTGAATTAGGTTAACAATAGGGCACCAAATGAATCACTCAAATCTCATTCATTTTCATGCAAGCCTGTGATTTCAATCTACTAAATCATTTAACATGGATATAACAATAAGTCAAGTACATTCAATAAAGTATGCGTGATCATATGAATCACTTAAATCTGACTCGTATTGGTACGACTATAGTGCACGATCTAAAGGATTGAAATTACAAGTTCGTATCAATACAAGTGCGATTTAAGTGATTCAAATGATCACACATACTTAATTGAATGTGCTTAACTTATTGTTACATCCATGTTGCTTGATTAAGTGAACTGAAATCACAAGTTTGTATGAAAATGAATGTGATTCGAGTGATTCATTTGGTGTCTTATAGTTAACCTAACGTGTTTCACATGTTATTACATCCATGATCAATGATTTAAATAATTAAAACTCACAAGTTTATATGGATATAAAGGAGACCTATGCATTAGTTTGATCCTTTCTAGTTTGTACGATAAGTTGAACATGTTGTTACATCTATAGTGATCGATGCACAAGTTCACATCAATACGAGTGGGATTTAAGTGATTCAATTGATCACGCATATTTAATTGAATGTACTTAACTTGTTGTTACGTTTATATTAAATGATTTAGTAAATTCAAATCATAGGTTTATATGAAAATGAATGGGATTCGAGTGATTCATTTGGTGTCTTACAGGTAACTTAATGTGTTTCACTTGTTATTACATACATTTGATCACTTATGTTTAATCGAGAGATTATGTGATTCATTTTTACTTGTTCTTACATACATTTGATAACTTATATTTAATTGAATGTGCGTAACCATTTGTTACATACGTATAGAATGACTTAGTGGCTTGAAAAAAGAAGTCCGTTTGGAAATGAATGAGAGTCAAGTCACTATATTGGTCCCTTATAGTTAATCTAATGTATTTCACTTGTTATTACATCTATAATGAATGATTTAAATGGTTGAAATCACAAGTTTATATGGATACAAATGGTTGAAGTCACTATATTTGTACACGTGTAGTTAGTCCGATGAGTTGAATTTGTTGTTACATCTATAGGAACGTTCTAAAGGATTGAAATCACATGTTCGTACGAATACAAGTGAGATTTAAGTGATTCATATAATCATGCATACTTAATTGAATGTGTTTAACTTGTTGTTACGTCTATAATAAATGATTTAGTAGATTGAAATCACAAGTTTGTGCGAAAATGAATGAGATTCGAGTGATTCATTTGGTGTCTTGTAGTTAACCTATTGTGTTTCACTTGTTATTACATCTTTGATCAATGATTTAAATGATTAAAACTTACAAGTTTGTATGGATATAAAGGAGACCTATGCATTAGTTTGATCCCTTGTAGTTAGTTCAATAAGTTGAACTAGTTCTTACATCTATGGTGATCGATGTAAGGAATTGAAATCACAAGTTCGTATCAATACGAGTGGGATTTAAGTGATTCATTTTATCACACATACGTAATTGAATGTGCTTAACTTGTTGTTACGTCTATATTAAATGATTTAGTAGATTAAAATCATAGGTTTGTATGAAAATGAATGATATTGGAGTGATTCATTTGGTGTCTTGTAAGTAACCTAATGTGTTTCACTTGTTATTACATATATTTGATCACTTATATTTAATTGAGAGATTAAGTGATTCATTTTCACTTGTTATTACATATAATTGATCACTTGTATTTAATTGAATGTGCGTGACCATTTCTTACTTACGTATAGAATGACCTAGTGGCTTTGATACCAGAAGTTCGTTTGGAATACATATATAATGAATGATTTAAATGATTGAAATCACATGTTCATGTGGATACAAACGCGTGTAGTTAGTCCGATGAGTTGAATTTATTGTTACAACTATAGTGCACGATCTAAATGATTGAAATCACAAGTTCGTATCAATACAAGTGCGATTTAAGTGATTCAAATGATCACACATACTTAATTGAATGTGCTTAACTTGTTGTTACATCCATATTGCTAGATTAAGTGAATTCAAATCACAAGTTTGTGTGAAAATAAATGAGATTTGAGTGATTCATTTGGTGTCTTATAATTAACCTAATGTGTTTCACTCGTTATGACATCTATGATCAACGATTTAAACGATAAAAACTCACAAGTTTATATGGATGTAAAGGAGACCTATGGATTAGTTTAGTTTGATCCCTTGTAGTTTGTTCAATAAGTTGAACATGTTGTTACATCTCATTCATTTGTATCCATACGCACACTAAATCACTCGTCTCAATACGAGTGAGATTTAAGTGATTCATTTGATCACGCATACTTAATTGAATGTGCTTAACTTGTTGTTACGTCTATATTAAATGATTTAGTATATTGAAATCATAGGTTTGTATGGAAATGAATGAGATTTGAGTGATTCATTTGGTGTCTTGTAGGTAACCTAATATGTTTCACTTGTTATTACATATATTTGATCACATATATTTAATTGAGAGATTAAATGATTCATTTTCACTTGTTATTACATATATTTGATCAATATATTTAATTGAGTGTGCGTAGCCATTTGTTACATACGTATAGAATGACTTAGTGGCTTGAAATAAGAAGTTCGTTTGGAAATGAATGAGAGTCAGGTCATTAAGTTGGTCCCTTACAGTTAATCTAGTGTATTTCACTTGTTATTACATCTATAATGAATGATTTAAATGATTGAAATCGCAAGTTCATATGGATACAAATGGGATCTATGCATTACTTTGAATGCGTGTAATTAGTCCGATGAGTTGAATTTGTTGTTACATCTATAGTGAACGATCTAAAGGATTGAAATCACGCGTTCGTACCAATACAAGTGAGATTTAAATGATTCATATGATCATGCATGCTTAATTGAATGTGTTTAACTTGTTGTTACATCTATATTAAATGATTTAGTAGATCGAAATCACAAGTTTGTATGAAAATGAATGAGATTCGAGTGATTCATTTGGTGTCTTATGGTTTACCTAATGTGTTTCACTAGTTGTTACATTTATAATGATTCTTAATACGGATGTCCTTAACAAGTGATTCATTTGGTGTCATATAGTTAACCTAATGTGTTTCACTTGTAATTTAATTGAATGTGCTTAACAAGTGAATTAGGTTAACAATAGGGCACCAAATGAATCACTCAAATCTCATTCATTTTCATGCAAGCCTGTGATTTCAATCTACTAAATCATTTAACATGGATATAACAATAAGTCAAGTACATTCAATAAAGTATGCGTGATCATATGAATCACTTAAATCTGACTCGTATTGGTACGACTATAGTGCACGATCTAAAGGATTGAAATTACAAGTTCGTATCAATACAAGTGCGATTTAAGTGATTCAAATGATCACACATACTTAATTGAATGTGCTTAACTTATTGTTACATCCATGTTGCTTGATTAAGTGAACTGAAATCACAAGTTTGTATGAAAATGAATGTGATTCGAGTGATTCATTTGGTGTCTTATAGTTAACCTAACGTGTTTCACATGTTATTACATCCATGATCAATGATTTAAATAATTAAAACTCACAAGTTTATATGGATATAAAGGAGACCTATGCATTAGTTTGATCCTTTCTAGTTTGTACGATAAGTTGAACATGTTGTTACATCTATAGTGATCGATGCACAAGTTCACATCAATACGAGTGGGATTTAAGTGATTCAATTGATCACGCATATTTAATTGAATGTACTTAACTTGTTGTTACGTTTATATTAAATGATTTAGTAAATTCAAATCATAGGTTTATATGAAAATGAATGGGATTCGAGTGATTCATTTGGTGTCTTACAGGTAACTTAATGTGTTTCACTTGTTATTACATACATTTGATCACTTATGTTTAATCGAGAGATTATGTGATTCATTTTTACTTGTTCTTACATACATTTGATAACTTATATTTAATTGAATGTGCGTAACCATTTGTTACATACGTATAGAATGACTTAGTGGCTTGAAAAAAGAAGTCCGTTTGGAAATGAATGAGAGTCAAGTCACTATATTGGTCCCTTATAGTTAATCTAATGTATTTCACTTGTTATTACATCTATAATGAATGATTTAAATGGTTGAAATCACAAGTTTATATGGATACAAATGGTTGAAGTCACTATATTTGTACACGTGTAGTTAGTCCGATGAGTTGAATTTGTTGTTACATCTATAGGGAACGTTCTAAAGGATTGAAATCACATGTTCGTACGAATACAAGTGAGATTTAAGTGATTCATATAATCATGCATACTTAATTGAATGTGTTTAACTTGTTGTTACGTCTATAATAAATGATTTAGTAGATTGAAATCACAAGTTTGTGCGAAAATGAATGAGATTCGAGTGATTCATTTGGTGTCTTGTAGTTAACCTATTGTGTTTCACTTGTTATTACATCTTTGATCAATGATTTAAATGATTAAAACTTACAAGTTTGTATGGATATAAAGGAGACCTATGCATTAGTTTGATCCCTTGTAGTTAGTTCAATAAGTTGAACTAGTTCTTACATCTATGGTGATCGATGTAAGGAATTGAAATCACAAGTTCGTATCAATACGAGTGGGATTTAAGTGATTCATTTTATCACACATACGTAATTGAATGTGCTTAACTTGTTGTTACGTCTATATTAAATGATTTAGTAGATTAAAATCATAGGTTTGTATGAAAATGAATGATATTGGAGTGATTCATTTGGTGTCTTGTAAGTAACCTAATGTGTTTCACTTGTTATTACATATATTTGATCACTTATATTTAATTGAGAGATTAAGTGATTCATTTTCACTTGTTATTACATATAATTGATCACTTGTATTTAATTGAATGTGCGTGACCATTTCTTACTTACGTATAGAATGACCTAGTGGCTTTGATACCAGAAGTTCGTTTGGAATACATATATAATGAATGATTTAAATGATTGAAATCACATGTTCATGTGGATACAAACGCGTGTAGTTAGTCCGATGAGTTGAATTTATTGTTACAACTATAGTGCACGATCTAAATGATTGAAATCACAAGTTCGTATCAATACAAGTGCGATTTAAGTGATTCAAATGATCACACATACTTAATTGAATGTGCTTAACTTGTTGTTACATCCATATTGCTAGATTAAGTGAATTCAAATCACAAGTTTGTGTGAAAATAAATGAGATTTGAGTGATTCATTTGGTGTCTTATAATTAACCTAATGTGTTTCACTCGTTATGACATCTATGATCAACGATTTAAACGATAAAAACTCACAAGTTTATATGGATGTAAAGGAGACCTATGGATTAGTTTAGTTTGATCCCTTGTAGTTTGTTCAATAAGTTGAACATGTTGTTACATCTCATTCATTTGTATCCATACGCACACTAAATCACTCGTCTCAATACGAGTGAGATTTAAGTGATTCATTTGATCACGCATACTTAATTGAATGTGCTTAACTTGTTGTTACGTCTATATTAAATGATTTAGTATATTGAAATCATAGGTTTGTATGGAAATGAATGAGATTTGAGTGATTCATTTGGTGTCTTGTAGGTAACCTAATATGTTTCACTTGTTATTACATATATTTGATCACATATATTTAATTGAGAGATTAAATGATTCATTTTCACTTGTTATTACATATATTTGATCAATATATTTAATTGAGTGTGCGTAGCCATTTGTTACATACGTATAGAATGACTTAGTGGCTTGAAATAAGAAGTTCGTTTGGAAATGAATGAGAGTCAGGTCATTAAGTTGGTCCCTTACAGTTAATCTAGTGTATTTCACTTGTTATTACATCTATAATGAATGATTTAAATGATTGAAATCGCAAGTTCATATGGATACAAATGGGATCTATGCATTACTTTGAATGCGTGTAATTAGTCCGATGAGTTGAATTTGTTGTTACATCTATAGTGAACGATCTAAAGGATTGAAATCACGCGTTCGTACCAATACAAGTGAGATTTAAATGATTCATATGATCATGCATGCTTAATTGAATGTGTTTAACTTGTTGTTACATCTATATTAAATGATTTAGTAGATCGAAATCACAAGTTTGTATGAAAATGAATGAGATTCGAGTGATTCATTTGGTGTCTTATGGTTTACCTAATGTGTTTCACTAGTTGTTACATTTATAATGATTCTTAATACGGATGTCCTTAACAAGTGATTCATTTGGTGTCATATAGTTAACCTAATGTGTTTCACTTGTAATTTAATTGAATGTGCTTAACAAGTGAATTAGGTTAACAATAGGGCACCAAATGAATCACTCAAATCTCATTCATTTTCATGCAAGCCTGTGATTTCAATCTACTAAATCATTTAACATGGATATAACAATAAGTCAAGTACATTCAATAAAGTATGCGTGATCATATGAATCACTTAAATCTGACTCGTATTGGTACGACTATAGTGCACGATCTAAAGGATTGAAATTACAAGTTCGTATCAATACAAGTGCGATTTAAGTGATTCAAATGATCACACATACTTAATTGAATGTGCTTAACTTATTGTTACATCCATGTTGCTTGATTAAGTGAACTGAAATCACAAGTTTGTATGAAAATGAATGTGATTCGAGTGATTCATTTGGTGTCTTATAGTTAACCTAACGTGTTTCACATGTTATTACATCCATGATCAATGATTTAAATAATTAAAACTCACAAGTTTATATGGATATAAAGGAGACCTATGCATTAGTTTGATCCTTTCTAGTTTGTACGATAAGTTGAACATGTTGTTACATCTATAGTGATCGATGCACAAGTTCACATCAATACGAGTGGGATTTAAGTGATTCAATTGATCACGCATATTTAATTGAATGTACTTAACTTGTTGTTACGTTTATATTAAATGATTTAGTAAATTCAAATCATAGGTTTATATGAAAATGAATGGGATTCGAGTGATTCATTTGGTGTCTTACAGGTAACTTAATGTGTTTCACTTGTTATTACATACATTTGATCACTTATGTTTAATCGAGAGATTATGTGATTCATTTTTACTTGTTCTTACATACATTTGATAACTTATATTTAATTGAATGTGCGTAACCATTTGTTACATACGTATAGAATGACTTAGTGGCTTGAAAAAGAAGTCCGTTTGGAAATGAATGAGAGTCAAGTCACTATATTGGTCCCTTATAGTTAATCTAATGTATTTCACTTGTTATTACATCTATAATGAATGATTTAAATGGTTGAAATCACAAGTTTATATGGATACAAATGGTTGAAGTCACTATATTTGTACACGTGTAGTTAGTCCGATGAGTTGAATTTGTTGTTACATCTATAGGGAACGTTCTAAAGGATTGAAATCACATGTTCGTACGAATACAAGTGAGATTTAAGTGATTCATATAATCATGCATACTTAATTGAATGTGTTTAACTTGTTGTTACGTCTATAATAAATGATTTAGTAGATTGAAATCACAAGTTTGTGCGAAAATGAATGAGATTCGAGTGATTCATTTGGTGTCTTGTAGTTAACCTATTGTGTTTCACTTGTTATTACATCTTTGATCAATGATTTAAATGATTAAAACTTACAAGTTTGTATGGATATAAAGGAGACCTATGCATTAGTTTGATCCCTTGTAGTTAGTTCAATAAGTTGAACTAGTTCTTACATCTATGGTGATCGATGTAAGGAATTGAAATCACAAGTTCGTATCAATACGAGTGGGATTTAAGTGATTCATTTTATCACACATACGTAATTGAATGTGCTTAACTTGTTGTTACGTCTATATTAAATGATTTAGTAATTAAATCATAGGTTTGTATGAAATGAATGATATTGAGTGATTCATTTGGTGTCTTGTAGTAACCTAATTGTTTCACTTGTTATTACATATATTTGATCACTATATTTAATTGAGAGATTAATGATTCATTTTCATTGTTATTACATATTTGATCATATATTTAATTGAGTGTGCGTAGCATTTGTTACATACGTATAGAATGACTTAGTGGCTTGAATAAGAAGTTCGTTTGAAATGAATGAGAGTCAGGTCATTAGTTGGTCCTTAAGTTAATCTAGTGTATTTCACTTGTTATTACATCTATAATGAATGATTTAAATGATTGAAATCGCAAGTTCATATGGATACAAATGGGATCTATGCATTACTTTGAATGCGTGTAATTAGTCCGATGAGTTGAATTTGTTGTTACATCTATAGTGAACGATCTAAAGGATTGAAATCACGCGTTCGTACCAATACAAGTGAGATTTAAATGATTCATATGATCATGCATGCTTAATTGAATGTGTTTAACTTGTTGTTACATCTATATTAAATGATTTAGTAGATCGAAATCACAAGTTTGTATGAAAATGAATGAGATTCGAGTGATTCATTTGGTGTCTTATGGTTTACCTAATGTGTTTCACTAGTTGTTACATTTATAATGATTCTTAATACGGATGTCCTTAACAAGTGATTCATTTGGTGTCATATAGTTAACCTAATGTGTTTCACTTGTAATTTAATTGAATGTGCTTAACAAGTGAATTAGGTTAACAATAGGGCACCAAATGAATCACTCAAATCTCATTCATTTTCATGCAAGCCTGTGATTTCAATCTACTAAATCATTTAACATGGATATAACAATAAGTCAAGTACATTCAATAAAGTATGCGTGATCATATGAATCACTTAAATCTGACTCGTATTGGTACGACTATAGTGCACGATCTAAAGGATTGAAATTACAAGTTCGTATCAATACAAGTGCGATTTAAGTGATTCAAATGATCACACATACTTAATTGAATGTGCTTAACTTATTGTTACATCCATGTTGCTTGATTAAGTGAACTGAAATCACAAGTTTGTATGAAAATGAATGTGATTCGAGTGATTCATTTGGTGTCTTATAGTTAACCTAACGTGTTTCACATGTTATTACATCCATGATCAATGATTTAAATAATTAAAACTCACAAGTTTATATGGATATAAAGGAGACCTATGCATTAGTTTGATCCTTTCTAGTTTGTACGATAAGTTGAACATGTTGTTACATCTATAGTGATCGATGCACAAGTTCACATCAATACGAGTGGGATTTAAGTGATTCAATTGATCACGCATATTTAATTGAATGTACTTAACTTGTTGTTACGTTTATATTAAATGATTTAGTAAATTCAAATCATAGGTTTATATGAAAATGAATGGGATTCGAGTGATTCATTTGGTGTCTTACAGGTAACTTAATGTGTTTCACTTGTTATTACATACATTTGATCACTTATGTTTAATCGAGAGATTATGTGATTCATTTTTACTTGTTCTTACATACATTTGATAACTTATATTTAATTGAATGTGCGTAACCATTTGTTACATACGTATAGAATGACTTAGTGGCTTGAAAAAAGAAGTCCGTTTGGAAATGAATGAGAGTCAAGTCACTATATTGGTCCCTTATAGTTATCTAATGTATTTCACTTGTTATTACATCTATAATGAATGATTTAAATGGTTGAAATCACAAGTTTATATGGATACAAATGGTTGAAGTCACTATATTTGTACACGTGTAGTTAGTCCGATGAGTTGAATTTGTTGTTACATCTATAGGGAACGTTCTAAAGGATTGAAATCACATGTTCGTACGATACAAGTGAGATTTAAGTGATTCATATAATCATGCATACTTAATTGAATGTGTTTAACTTGTTGTTACGTCTATAATAAATGATTTAGTAGATTGAAATCACAAGTTTGTGCGAAAATGAATGAGATTCGAGTGATTCATTTGGTGTCTTGTAGTTAACCTATTGTGTTTCACTTGTTATTACATCTTTGATCAATGATTTAATGATTAAACTTACAAGTTTGTATGGATATAAAGGAGACCTATGCATTAGTTTGATCCCTTGTAGTTAGTTCAATAAGTTGAACTAGTTCTTACATCTATGGTGATCGATGTAAGGAATTGAAATAACAAGTTCGTATCAATACGAGTGGGATTTAAGTGATTCATTTTATCACACATACGTAATTGAATGTGCTTAACTTGTTGTTACGTCTATATTTAAATGATTTTAGTATATTAAAATCATAGGTTTGTATGAAATTGAATGATTTGAGAGATTCATTTGGTGTCTTGTAGTAACCTAATGTGTTTCATTGTTTTACATATATTTGATCACATATATTTAATTGAGAGATTAAGTGATTCATTTTCACTTGTTTTACATATTTTGATCAATATATTTAATTGAGTGTGCGTAGCCATTTGTTACATACGTATAGAATGACTTAGTGGCTTGATAAGAAGTTCGTTTGGAAATAATGAGAGTCAGGTCATTAAGTTTTGGTCCCTTACAGTTAATCTAGTGTATTTCACTTGTCATTACATCT